>NW_027506150.1:0-137122 GCF_021521415.1 Bidens hawaiensis | reverse complement strand
ATGATTTTTTGTGCATGTGACAAAGGAAATTTTCAAGGGATCTAACTCCCAAACAACGGTCCGATCCATTTGCATTTATTTTATGCGGATGATGCCCTTGTTATTGTACGTGGTCTCAAGCGAATGTTCAGAACATCGGCAGGCTGTTACAGTGTTTTTATTTTGTCTCAGGGCTGAAAATCAATTTCAATAAATCCAATATTTATGGAATTAAGGTGGATCGGGACGATTTGGATTCGTTGGAGAGTGTTAATTTGAAAAGAATTTCTAGTTGGGATACGTTTGAAGCACGTCTGTCTAAGTGGAACTTCTCAATCTTGTCAGTAGGCGGTTGTCTCATCTTTCTGAAATTGGTTATGGAAACTCTTCCAAATTATTTTTTCTCTCTCTACAAAGTCTGGATTAATATCGATCAGCTTGAAGCAAAATGAAGGAAGTTTTCTTTTTGTGGAAACTCGAACTCGGCAAATATTAAAATATGTTGGGTTAGTTGGAATAGAATCACCACCCCAATCAAGGTTGGTGGTTTGGGCCCATGCCTTTAAGAAACGAGAATATCGTGCTTCTTAAGAAGTGGTGGTGGAGGTTCGAAATTAAGCCAAACACTTTATGGCATAAAGTAATTTGTGATTTACACAAACTATTATCATTTTGATATCTACATTCAAAATAAAATGTTTTTGACTAAAAATACAAGTTATTTGAATTAGTTATGATAAAGATATGACCCTAAGAATGTGTGAAAAGATTCTGGATCATTTTCAAGGGTCTTTTCAAGTGCGTATGAACTTATGACATGTAATCCCGCTTAAGGTATGTGCGGATCTTCAATGGAGAGTGTCACTTGCCACATTAGAGGTTGTTTATCTCTTTGGTCTAGTCAACTAAGTTAGCCGTTACGAGACCTTGGTCGGTTTTCTGGCCGTTGATTAGGTTAATTTGTAAGTCGAGTTATTTAAACCATAATATTTAATTACCCTTCATTTCCTAGGTTTGTTAGGATTACGAGCCTCAAAGGGATTTGTGAGTTTGATACGGACCAAGTAATAAGTCACTAGGGTACTCAAAGAGTCAATTGTGCCTTATCATTCTTTCAAGACACGTTAGAGGATTTTAGCAAAAATGACCATGGGACCTCCCTAATCATTGTCTAGTCAGTTTACCCTTAAACCCTGGTTTCCTATTCTTGTTGACACCTGAACGTCTTTGATAGTTGTTGAGAATCCTAAGGTGGTTCGCTTTCATCATATCTAGGGTTGTTAGCGAACAGGACGTCCGGCGAAAGTCCGGTCATCCGTTCGGAAGTAAGTTCGTTTATGTTCGTCCGTTGAATAAAAGAACCGGACATGGACAAAAAATTTCGTTCAGTAAGCTTAGTGGACGAACACGGACAATGGCCAAGTTCGTTCTATAGTGTTCGTGAATGCCTGGTAACGTTCGTCGGATTATGTCCGGTAACGTTAGTCTGGTTACGCTCGTCGGTATTGTAAGTGTTTAGATCTATCTAGTATTGTAATTTGATTGTGGAATTTCTAGTGTTATTAATCACACTTTTCTATTACTACATATGTCTAATGTCTCTTATAGTGATCCATTTTATGTTAATATATTAAGTGTTAAGTATATTTGGATATTATATGGTGTAATTCCGAATTTGTAGGTGAAGTTGTTTGGATTTATGTTTGGAATTAATATGTATCTGTTTATGTTTGTTCATTAGTGTTCGTTGTCCATTAATGTTGTAGCATTCCGGAAAATCCCATAATTATTTTGAGCTAAATATGTCAACTTTGAAAGATGAGGGATTAAAAATAATCTCAAGGACAAGTAAATGGGAAAAAAATGAGAGAAGAAAAATAAAACATCTTATGTTAAGGAAGTAAGAAATTTCATCCCACATGAAAAAATGGAAGAAAGTGGAAGCATTCCACATGGGTATAAATAAGAAAGAGAACTTTCATTCCACATGGAAAGAAGAAAGAAAATTGAAGCTCTTAAATGTTCTTATATGGCTAACCACTCTTCATAGTCTTAGCGGAGGGTGCGAAGCACCCGACGCACACACGCACGCGCACAGACTCGGACACGGACACAGACTCGGACAATGGGTGTAATGTGGCGTTTTGATGGCGCACTTTGTACTTCGCACGCTCGCATCGCCGCAAGCCGCATACGCGAAGCAACCAAATTTGCATGCATGACACGTACGGACATGTGGCGACACGTGGCAAGCCGTCTGATGACTCAGCAATTTTATTGGCAGTTCGCGTCGCGCAAACGGCTAGGACACTTGTCCTTCGTGCTACGCGAAGGAACTGAGAATCAACTATAAATAGGATTGGTCACGGCACTTCACAAATCACACTAATCACACATCACTTTCACACGTATAGCATCGTTTTGCGTGCCGTATCTTGTAGTACATGCCAAGCTCTAAAGCTCTGACAATCTAAACTCAAAAACACGATATAGAGTAGAAGTGCCGCTCGATCGGTCTTAGACAACTAACTCCAAATACCGTATGAGGTAGGGGTTCTGCTTAAGTTATTATTTTATTATTATAATGGCTTAGACCATAGTTGGTGGTATAGCCCGAACCTTGATTACAGATAAGCATAATATAACTTTTCATAAGCAAAGGCTATAGTTAAATATTGTTTCTTCATTATTAAGAAACGTAAGCATTTACACACAAAGGGTATAGTTAAAATAATTATTCTTTATGGTTAAGAAATATTCATTCACAATGATTATAGTTAAAGTAATGTTTCTTCTTGAAGAAGAAGCCTGGTTTAAATGTTTCTTCCTGAAGAAGAAACCTAGCACATAACTGATAAACAAACAAAAGGACTAAAGGTCCAAATGTTTTATACAAACAAATGATTTGCCAAGGTTAAAGTTATGCAAAACAGACTACAGGCCTTAGCTAGATCATTGATCTAGATATTTATACAAAGGTTTATCGTACTATAGGTCCGAGATAACAATCAATCAATCAATCAGAGAGCAGAAATCAGAAACATGAATCAGTAATAGAAACTGATTACAGACAGGGGTCAGTAACTGAAACTGATCATAAACAAGAATTAGTGTCAGAAACTGATTACAATTATTATACGTCCTAAACTTTTACAACTCTTTTAGAGTCTGACTGTTTGCATAGGATTTACGAATCCTTAAAACTTTGTGTTACAGGTATTAAGAAACGAGCATACTCAGATTAAGAGTATACATGTGTCTGGATCCATTCATACAAGGTGTCTCGTATTTACCTGGGGCCATGGTGTATATGATTAATTGTACATGTACTTAATCCCAATTAAGTTGGGTGCCTAATGAGTTGTCACAAAGGTATTATTGTTGATTTCACAATGGTATTGAAAAGATTTCACAACTGAGTCAGCATCATTCACCGGCTGTGTGCTGACGTATCCCCCCCCCCCCCATTTAAGGGAAACAGTAAATAATATAACAAACAAGCAAGATAGATTAGAAGATTAGATATATAGTCAATAGAGATTATCTGATGGATCAGATATTTTATTCAGAATATTATAAAGAACCATATTTTCAAAGACAGGTGTTTGAATTATCAAAACGGGTATTCAATTCCCAAAGTTTTCAATATAATAATATTTTATTTTAAAGACTTCCGTGAAAACAAACCCGCAACTCTGATATATTTTCAAAACATATACCAACTAACGGGTGTCACGCCTAGGCCCTGAGTCAAGGTGTGACAAATTTTCACATGCTCGTTTGTCCATTAATGTCCATTAGTGCTCATTAATGTTAATGTGTTTGTTTGTCCATTAGTATCCGTTTGTCCATTAGTGTCTGTTAACGTTCGTTTACAATATTAACGGATGAACACGGACGGACACAGACAAACTCAATTTCTTAATGGACGGACAAGGACATGAAATTTTGTTCAGTAGAGTGTTCGTGAACCGTCGGTTTGTCTGTCAAAAGCTTAACGGACGGACAAGAGCGATATCCAGACTTTCTAGACTGTGCTACTATGCGACTGGTAGACTTGTCAATTGTGTGAAGCTTAGTTGCGTTAATCCATTTTTAAAGTTTAGTTGTGAATTGCAAGATTTTGATATTAATATTTATTTATAGATTTTCGCACATTAACAGTGTAAACCTAAATTTAACTTTCCCATATGACATTTTCTTTCTCCTTTGCTCACAACTACTCATTACCATATCATATAATTTACAAAACTCACTCAGATAATTATAGAATAATTATAGGGCAAAATGGTCTAAGAAAATGATAATCTAAACAGGGAAAGAAAAACTAAAGGAAGAAAAGAAAATTAAAGAATGAGCTTCAAAGAATAAAAAAATAAAATAAAAATGAAGAGCGCAGACTTCGAACTCGCTTACATTTGTTGTAAGGCCCAGGGGTATACCTTAACGCTCAGGGTGTTAAAGCTGAGCTGAAAAAGGTTAACTAGTGGCATGCCACTTCCTTAAATCCTTTCATGAGTTAAAGGGCATTAAATGCAATGTAGGTTAAAATGTAAATATGCTTTAAATTCCTCCGCACACAATAATTTAAAAATCAAATTTACATTAAATAAAGAGAGGTAAAACCTTAGAGTGAGGTGGAGTGAAATAGGGTAAAGTATGCAATCTAATACCTACAAGAAGTTAAGGAGCTTGAATGTATACCCTATGGCCTAAGGCTCGCGTAAAACCGACAAACCAGTTATGGGGTGAGCATAAATTGGGTAACCCGGACCAAATGTACCTGAAACCCAGACCTGCTTGTATTTAATCGGGCATTCTTCGGTTCTCGTATTCAATAAAAGTCGGTTTCAGTCCAATTCTCGGTCATTGCACGATGAAAACCAAAAAATCATGATTGACCCAAAAAGAAAATGAGAGTTCGTGTATTAGTGTATGCATGTTGGTTTTGCAAAACTTAAGTGTGAGACCGAGAGCACCTAAGAGTCTTAATGTATTAATGGGTTGGCAGATGCCATGAATAAAAAAGGATTTGAGAAATGACGAAGAAGAAGATGGGGGCGGTGGAATTGCAAACATGTGATGTGACTATGTGAGAAGTTAATTTCTCCTCTTTTTTGTTTTCAGACTTTGATTTACAAGAGAATGGAAAACAAAATGTTGTCTTCTTTTTTTATATTGTTTTAATTAATAAAACAAAAACTTTTAATTTGAAAAAAAAGCTTAATGACATGCATGGTTTATCTACCATGGAAAACCCCAACCCTACACAAAACAAAAGGTTTGCAACCGTTACTTTCCTGACATTTTGTTATTTAATATTTTCCTCTCCTCTACCATGTTAATAACTTTATCCTAATTGATTAAAAATACTCTATTTTTAATATTGACAAAAGCCTGATCACGACGTCATCCTTTGAAAAGACCTTCAAGAACTCAACAGATGAAATTACCACCACTAGCATTCAAGATGCTTTAAGTTTCAAGACTTCATATAACATCCCTATTTTAAAAAGTAATTAAATAGATAAATAAAATAGGTTTTCGTTTATATAAATGACGGGTGACGTTAGGTAAATTAATTAAATAATAAGGGGAAAGAATAAGGTTATGGAGGTTATTAGACTTGAACATAATTATTGGTCTAAAAACCTTTGGGCTTGCCTTATTTAAACCCTAAATCTCATCCTTATCCTCATCATTTCATCATCATTCCCCAATCATTATCACACACACCTATTCACACACAAATTCCCTGTACACAACATTCAAGCCAAGATTTTAAGAGATTCGTTTAAGATTTCAAATAAGCAAGGTCTAAACAATTCCGAAAGGTATGAATGTATTAGAATCGTTTATGTTCATGCTCATCTTGTTTTCATTTCTTTTAGATCTAATAAATCAATGAATGAACTTTAAAAGTTTGAAACCAAAACGAGCTCATGAAACCGACATAATGAACCCGATTTAGACGAGCTTCAATTGAATCAAAAATGATGATGATAATAATAATAATAATATATGACAACAACAAGGTGTAAGTGGCCTTGACGAGGAAAGACGCGACTGTAACGAAGGCTCGGCACAAACAGGTTTCAAAGAAGTTACTGAACATGGATCCCAAACAGCTCGGCTCAGCCGAGAAACCTTGAACCCAAAGAAAAGACGAACCCGGGCTGGCTTAGTGGGCCTCATATCCGAACCCAAACCGTTCCCTGTTCTTCACGCTGGTCACGAACGGCTCGAGTGCAGTAGGAACCATTTAACTGAACCAGATATGATTCCCTTTAAACCCTATGCGACCTGGATTATGAACCCCCCGTATGCGATCCATCCGAGAAGAACAAATCGCACGACTCAAAAACCATGCGATAAGAATTGATGCGATGCGATTGGAACCTGTGCGATTCGTTCCTCATGTGATTGGTTTGCAAGCTTTGAATCGCACGACCTCATGCGAATTGGTTTGAGTCGCATGACGTCATCCTTGCGATTTGATTAAATGCAACTCGTTCTCGTGCGAGTTGATTGTGTGTGACTCAGTCAATCGATGCTCAGACCTGGTCCAGCCCCTTGTCTTTTATGGTTGTCGGAATCAAGGGAGGTAGCGACGGTGGTCTTCAGTAGGTAAGGAAAGGAAGAAAGAGAAAGAAGGGTGAGAGGGGGGGGGGGGTACGGTTATAAAGTTGGGTTTGGGTGTTTGGAATTTGTTATATAATAATAATAATAATAAAAGGATGGCAGTGATGCGAGAACTTGAACCCGAACCCGAACCCGAACCCGAACCCGAGACCCGACTCGTCTAACTATCCGTGACCCGCCTCAAACAAAGGAATGAAAGTTGAATATGAACCAAACACCAGAACCTACTTGTTAAAGAAATGAAATTATTAATGGAGTTAAATGTAGACCCGACACGAACCCGAACTCGCTTAACGCAACGCTGACTCATAAACACGTTAATGACATGAAGTAATAATAAAGGAATGAGCATAACAATACATACATAAATAAAAAAATATAATAATAATAATAAGAGATCCTTAATAATGCAAACTAATGGAGTCGGTCCAAGAGTAATATAAGGTTAAAGTATATTAAATTAACTAGGTTTTATCCCCCGTATTACGGGGGTTGTTTTCATTTTTCATTTGTAATATTTATATATTTTTTATATTTTAATTTTATTTATTGTTAGAAAGTTAATAATATACTTAGGTTTGATGATTAAAGAGTTTCATAAACAAATGAGATGTTATAACTCATTTAAAAACTATCTGGTTTTGGTGAGACCCATGACCCGCTTATTTTTTTTACTATCAAATTGTTTCTCCATTATAAATAATATATTTTTTAATTAAAATGAGACATTAATTTTAGTATATCCCTATTTTGTAAGATTTTCGTATCAAATATTTGATAAGATTAATTTTAATATAATGAGATGTTATAACCCGTTTAAGGGTTATCTGGGTTTGGTAAGAACCATACCTATAAATTCGGGTCAAATGTATGAGAAGACTCCATTTACAAATAAAACAATCTGGTGTCTTGAGAGTATGTAGGAAGCGTTTTTAAGTAGTAGCAAACTCAAGATGTTAACTTTGTGACAACTGAAAACAAATACGAGAACTTTTATACTAAGTTGATAATGTTCATTGAGACAAAATGTCAAAATTACTAATGTTAAAATAGCTTTTATATAAAATTGATGATTTGACGAATTGCCACCACTCATTATAAAATGAACACAAAAAGGAGAACTAAAAAGTGATTCGATAGTATGAAAATAATAAAGGAATGTTGTACTTAGACGTGCCATGCAAATGTTTGTTTATTTTATAAGCATAATACTTTTTACTATAAAATTGTTTATTAATCATAAATAATATCTTTTTCATTTTAAATTAGATATTAAATTTTAGTATATCCCTATTTTATATGATTTTCATATCAAATAATTGGTAAGATTAATTTTTAATATAATAAGATGTTATAACCCGTTTAAGAGTTATCTGGTTTTGATAAGACCCATACCCATAAATTTGAGTTAAATAAATGAGAGACCTCCATTTAAAAATCAAGCAATCTGGTGGTTTCCATAAAAGAAGGGAGCTACCACATTGCGACACGTAGGATTTTAGGGGTTTTGTTTATATATATATATATATATATATATATATATATATATATATATATATATATATATATATATATATATTATAGATATGAACGGTTAAAGAAGAATACATGACGGTTCATTAACTTAAAAGTTAACCCCGTTAACTTTAGAGATTAAATAACAAGCAAATATAGATGATTAATACGTGTATGTTATTAACAGTTAGTCGAGCACGGTTGAAGAAAGGCATTACAATTAAATCAGGAAGGAATCGTCTATAGGTGAGTTTTAGCCCCCTTTTTCCTTAAATGTTTTGGGGCTATATGCATACTCAAGAAAGAAGATAAAGACGAGCGAGATATGTTTAAAGGAGAAAGTAAGTGCGTAGATTAGTAATAAAATTATTTAACTATAAATATTAAGAAAGTATTTTGAATGTGAGTAAGTCATGATGTGGACATCCGGGGGGGTCATAGTACCTTATACCTGTCCACATCATGAGTACTCGTGAGCGATGTGCAGACATGTACGCAATAGACAGAGGCTCTAGTTAAGGAAACAACATAGTTCTATGAACGGAAAGCACATGCACGAATACAATAAAGGACTAAAAGCCTATACTGTGTTCGGGCACGTATAGTGATAGTAATGTGGTCTAGTTATAGATACAACGAACTAATTGATTAGAATAATATAAATAGTATGGTCCAGTTATGGATACTATGGTGAGGTGGTCCAGTTATGGATACAATGATTAGATGGTCCAGTTATGGATATAATGAATAGGTGGTCTAGTTATGGATACAATGAATAGCTGGTCCAGTTGTGGATACAGTGAATAGCTGGTCCAGTTATGGATACAATGAACAGGTGGTCCAGTTATGAATACAATGAATAGGTGGTCCAGTTATGGATACAGTGAATAGCTGGTCCAGTTATGGATACAATGAACAGGTGGTCCAGTTACGAATACAATGAATAGCTGGTCCAGTTGTGGATACAGTGAATAGCTGGTCCAGTTATGGATACAATGAACAGGTGGTCCAGTTATGAATACAATGAATAGGTGGTCCAGTTATGGATACTAAATACAGTATCTATTAATTATGTGTGTATAGGTAGTACGATTGCATGACATGATAATGTGATTGCATAGATATATGTTATATGAATGCATGGTCCAGCTATGGATACTATTTTGTACGGGTAAAAGTTAGTGAATAGAACATAAAGAAGGTAGGGGACAAGTCCTATCAAATACCTGTGTAGAATAACAATATGTATATTGATGTGAATGAATGATTGCATGTTCGTGTGTAGAGCCTTCGGGCCTCATGCATGCGCAATAAGTTAGGATGGCAAATCCATTTAGTTGGATATGGTTCGATTACGAGTAAAAATAGAAGGCTCGATTATGAGCAAGTACGTACGGGACTAGTTATAGACGAGTGCTACGTTGCGTATGAATAAAGAATGTGATTTAATTATAATTTGAAATTTTATGAAAAGAAAGAATGTTAGAACTCACTCAGCGTGTAGCTAACTTTTAGTATGCATGCAGATATTATTGATGATCCATATTGAAGATCTAGTGAGAGTTAGAAGTATTTTAATAAAGTTTAAATTTCCGCTGCGGTTTGTATAGACTTCCGCTGTAACAAACTGAATTTATGAGTAAATCCAACGTTAAGTAGGGAACCCGGGCTCGGGGCCTTACACTTCATCCCTATGCTTGTCAAGTGTCTTCCACACCACAGAGTTTAGAGGCGACTTATGGATGCTTATTTTTAAGTTTGGATCTGAATCTAAACAATTCTTCTCTCTGTTTCTAACTTTGGTCAACACCAGCACGGTAGTCCTAGGGGATATCATCGCTCTTGGTCTTTGATGGGTTACCCGAACCACCGGGTACCCGAAATGTATATTAAAGTCCCGTGGTTGTCGGTTCTTGGGTTGGGTCAGGTTCAACCCGGTTCGGTCTGGTTATCTCCATTTGCACAACCCTAGTTATGATTTTTTGTTAAACATATAATACCTAATTTAAAAAAAAATAAATAAAAATTCTTTGCGGCGCTAAACCCTAATAATCGGTGTCCTATATATATATATATTCTTTCTTTGATAAGGATTGAACAAAGTCTGTAACGAACATGTCTTTTTACGGTATTATACATAGAGCACCAGAGCTTTTCATCATTGTAAATGGAGGACCTGATGATCGCATCGATGTGTTAATCGACATCGACCCCCAGCGCTCATCAACAGCCCGTGATTTCACTGAAGAAGATGATTATGATATCTTGTTTCTTGATTATACAACTTGCTACTTGCGATTCACACACGATAACAACGGGTCCGTAGTCAACGCCAGTTTCTTGTATTCTGAATGCGGCGAAGCGTTGGACTACGTTGAGGATGAACGTAATCATAATGCATCTTTGAGCTATGCAAGGCTTGTGTTATCGTGGGAACAGATTCGTAATGACTTACCAAAGGCTATTGAAGATCTTGCACTCAAGACGTCTACGAAAGAGAAAGAAGAAAAAGATAATGACGATGAGGTTTGTGTAATTTGTTTGGATGAGTATCAAGACGGAGACATGATTGGAACAATGGTAGCATGCAAAGATTGCATCAAAAAATGGTTGTTAAGGAGCGCTGCTTGTGCCATTTGCCGGGCTTGTGCTTTTGGCAACTATTCGTCTTAAATATAATGGTTTTTATATTTAGAAAATGGTATGCTTTTTTAGACTTTGTTTTCGAAAATGGTGTTACCGACAGATTGTGAAGCTTTTTGCCTAATTTCCAGACATGTGTCAGATTGAATTGGCAAAACTTTAAAGCAAACCATGGTCTGAAACCACATATTGGTTTTATTAACATGCCACGGTGGGTTTTTTTTTAATTGTCACTTCCGTTGTTTACAACCACGGTTTGCTTATTGCAATAACTTGGATCTAACCCCTAAGGCTGGAAATTGGGCAAAAAGCTGCACAAACCGTAGCTTGAAACCATGATTACACCAAAAGTAAAGCGCGCACACAAAAAAAAATCGGTAATAATGTAGTTTACTCTTCATGATGAATATAATATAGTTTATGCCTCTCTTCATAAAATGAAAAAAACATTCTAGCATTCCTCCTCTAATAATAAGAGGATGAATTTGATTTGCAGGGCTTAAATTGTAGATTTTACTAATCTCATGTTCTAATCGTACAACCTCTATTAATGTATTGGATCTCCATCAATTAGTTTGTATGCCATCTTAAAGGCATTATGCAGATAAAGACTGCAATAATAAGAATCATAGGAATTCAGTTGGTATATTTAGGGTTGACCATTGACTTTTTGACTTCAAAATATGTGAGCATCAATAGTTCATTACAGTTGGTTGAAACAGAAACTTAAAAAAAGAAAAGGCTAAAATGAAACAGATTCAACTTGTCAAGCAGATCAAAAGTCACTCAAGGTGCATTCACGATGCACAAATGGCACACTATTTGCAACTTTTATTTCCAAACCGTTATAGCGGGTCAACACTTTTTACCATCTATATTCAAACACCCTCCTAAGCACATCTTCAGCAGCCTACAAACAGTCCAATTTGAATGAATGAAAATCAAGAAAATTAAAAGCTCTACATAATATATGCTCTTGAAGTCCGGAGTAGATGCACCAGATGTGATACCAATTGTCACATGGCCCTTTGGTAGCCAGTTTTCTTTTTCAACCAAGTCACCATGCTGTAAAAGTTGAGATAGTTAGAATGTAAATAAACCATAAAATAAATTATATAGTAGTAAATTACGTGTATAGGTACAAGTGTCGTTATAGGTTATACGGTTTCTAGGACCCACTCTCTCTACAGTATCAACCCAATAAGATGGAATACCCTGATCATCTGGAATCTCTTGTAGATGTGAAGTATTGCTCGAGTTCCGTAACATAAGATAAGTTTTTTCATCCATCAATTTATACATAGCATCTTGTCGTTCCTAATTCATACAACTAACTTAAGATAAATTTTTTCATCCACGACTTTGCAACCTTGGTGAGAATAATGAATGATGTTCTTGAGGAGTTTATACTTTATAACTCTTAGGGAAGTGGGGGTGGTCCGTTATAGCGTGGCCATCACGCGTGATGGTCACGGGAACACCGCCGCCGGTCCTCCCATCACGCGTGATGGGGGGCCGGCCGTGATGGCCATCACACACTCAAATCCAATTCGACCGTTAATGTGACCGTTGAGGGGATAAAAAAAAACTTAATTAACCTATATAAATATAATCAAATCCAACTCAAATCTAACTCAAATCCTCTACTACAAACAACATTCTAACATCACACAAATGGAGGGTTCAAAGAAACGTGGCTCGGGTTCAAAGAAAACTCAATCCCGACCAAAGGTTCGACAAAATCTTGGCGAGCCGGCGAGATTCCGATTACAAGATGAACCCGACACAACCCAACCATTCCAACAACAACCTTTTCAACCACAACCGTTCCAAAACCAACCATTTCAATCTGAAACATTTAATTCACCGTTTTCATCGACACCGTATAAAAACCAACCGTTTATTCCACCTTTTTCTAGCCAAATATTTCAAAATAATCCTTTTGAAACGTTTCAATCTCAACCGTCACAAACGTCCGTCGATCATTTAGAGGATAACAATGTGATACATCAAATTGCACGTGCTTTTCGTGATGAAGACGACGATGTGGATGAAGATGAACCCGCGGAGGAGGGTGCCATCGTCCGTAGACCTTGGTCGTCCGCGGAGGAGGTCGCCTTGACCAAGGCTTATTTACACGCCTCCGAAACAAAAAAACACGGAAGCCAACAAAAACGAGAGTTGTTATGGAGACGTGTTATTGCACATTTCGAAAAACTTCCCGGTGCAACTGATCGAAACATGGATAAAATGACTTCCAAGTGGGGAGATTTGAATAGAAAAATGTCAAAATTTAATGCTTGCTACATCCAATTGGTAATTATTTTTTTAAATTTATTAGTTATTTTTTTTATAATTTATTACTTTATTTTTACAATTTTGATATATATATATTTTTCGAAATGTTTTGTAGAGCTGAGATCCACAAAGCGGAGCAAGCGAGGCAACTATCATAAAGAACGCCTTGAGCAATTATATCAAGATTTTCCGATATAAATCTTTTCCCCACTTGGATGCGTGGGAGATTGCGAGACACCACCCGAAGTGGGAATCGGTTCCCGTGGTCGCATGGACGGACCGACGGCTCCAAGGAAAAAAGGATCTTCTTCAAAAAGATCAAAAACTTCCGATTCGGAACTACACAACGTCTACCGACGGCTTGTCAAGCAACACGCCGAACATGAACTTGAACGATCAACCCGGAGACGATCCTGACGAAGACACACCCACACCCACATGGCCGCATCACAAGAAAAGTGGGGAATCGTCAAGATTAGGAAAGAAAACGGTGGCTGAGGACTTCAACGAATACAAGTCGGCTAAGTTGGCGGAAATGGTCGAGACGAAGGAGCGAAAGCAACTAGCTCTTGCTTCAAAATTAAAACGTGACGAGGCGTATATCAACCATTTGAATGTGAACCAAAAAAACGCCGATTTAACATTCATCGTACAACCGCACGAACATCTTAACGAACCCTTTAGATCGATCTTACTTCAACGCAAACGCGAGCTATGCGAGAAGTGGGGTTGGGAAGCGCCGTAGGTTTTTTTTTTTGTCGGTTTTTTTAATTTATTTATCTTTGTAATATTTATTTAATCTTGTTTTATTTTTTATTTAATTTAACCTTGTTTTAGTATTTATTGTCAAAAAAATAAAAAAATAAAAAAAAATTCCATCACACCACCACCCCTACCAAAATATGGAAAGTGGTGGGGTGAGGTGACACATCGTGATTGGTGGTTGCAAGTTATGGTTTTTAAACCACACCCATCCCCCTTATTATGATCATTACTAGTGATAATGATGATCCGTTAAAAA
The DNA here is from genome assembly GCF_021521415.1 of Bidens hawaiensis. NCBI lineage: Eukaryota > Viridiplantae > Streptophyta > Magnoliopsida > Asterales > Asteraceae > Bidens > Bidens hawaiensis. The sequence goes on along the minus strand of NW_027506150.1, from coordinate 123,024 downwards.
ACTCTTTATATTCTCTAATAAAGGTACCTAAAGGGAAATCATAATTGCCCCTTAAACTAATCAATATTGACAATTACTACCATCAAGTAATTGTCGAGACCAGTTGTGTCATGTTAGTAAGGTTACTCAAATAATCCATAAGGTCACATTCGCGGGTTATTTCCAACAATAATATGTTATAACATTATAAAAGTTATTACTATGTAATTTTATCTAAGTATCTGATCCAGTTATTAAAAACTTATATGCTTGATAGGTTAACAATGTATATTTGAACTTTATTATTTAAGATAATTTGTTATTTAAAACTTGTAAACAAAAAACATACAATAATAACTTAAAATTACCCATCGAGTCACGAGTAAACTCGAGCTCAAAGTGAGTCGAAACCGGTTCATTATGTATATTACATTCATATATGATGGATGGTAGCTACTCACAAAAGTCATGTTGCCTGAATAATCTCCTGCGCATCTCTCTTGATCAATACAATGCTCAGGCATCGATTTAATCTGAACCCTTTCGTCTTTGTTTCCACTGTCAAATCTTTCTTCAATTGGTGAGATTGGTTATCAGTTTTTAATTATTTTTTGCTGTCGGAAACGGCCCATCTGTTTGTTCGTCTTCTTTATTCTTCATCCATCTTATATCTGTTTTTGGTTAAGACTATTGTGATTTTGCTCATTCTGATTCGTTTGTGATTAACAATATATACTGATGGATAAAACAGCTCTAGGTCGAACAAATTGATGCTTTTCTGTAATTTTCACACATGATTATAGGATAAGCATTTGTTTAATTGGAATTACGAATCATTCTCTTGTAACTTTATCATTTGATGATTAGAATTATAGGGCTATGGTTTCTGCAATTAAAATGCAACAGGTAATATATATATATATATATAGCTATATGTTCATCAGGGAAAGAAGGGAGTGTGAAGAGGTATGTACCCGCCTTAACATCGAGCGGGGCGGATCAACCCACAAGATATAGACAAGAGGCTTGAAATCAAGATATCATGAAGGCACAAAGCCAAAACCTATGCTCACGGCGCATATCACATATGCTCACGCATCACATATGCTCACGCATATCATATATGCTCACGCATCACATATGCTCACGCGTATCACATGCTCGCGCACCATATATGCTCACGCATATCACATCTGCGCGTGGCGCATCTGCGCGTGGCGCATATCGCATGCTCACGCATTATATATGCTCACGCATATCACATCTGCGCGTGGCGCATATTACATATGCTTGCGCATATCACATCTGCGCATGAAACATCTGCGCGTGAGAATAAAGAGAAGACTTCGCGCATCCTCAGGATAGGCGCATATCACACGTGCACATAATCAACCTCGTCCTTATCCAAATCAGGATAAGGACAACCTTGATTGTGCTCGTCAGACAACCTTCCAGAAGGTATCCTTTAAGGAATAAGAATATGCTGATGTTGACAGCTGCCAATGAAAGGTGGACAACTCAGCAAAACCCATGTGCTACCACGTGATTGCACATGGGTCAGGTAAAATGCCTGGGTCAGAGAATAATCAATGAAAAAGCACCAGGTGTCCTAAGGACACGTGGCGCAAAGCAACAGGAGGAGGCCAAAAAGGCCCTAATGGGATCTGAGCCCAATCATTGGAAACCCTAACACTATAAATACCACACCACCTCCACAAGGGGAGGTAAGCAAGAAAATACATTCCAATTCCTTACTCACTCTCAGATTATTATTATCTTCTCCTACAATCTCTTATTCTCACACCGGAGGGTTACCCCAAAGAGGACCCTTCTGTCCCTTTCTGAGGGGTAAGTTCACGGTGCTGCTCGTTTTGTAGGTGGAAGAACTCATACTCCGGAGAACCATCGGTGAAATAGCATACTCATACCCGAGGAAAGTTGATCGTCTACCAGTGAGCCGATCCACGTTTCTTCATTGGCGCCATCACCTGTTACAACGGCAACAAAATCTCATCAGTTCTCTCTGAAAAACTTCACCATGGTTTCTGGTGTTCGAAACAGCGATCAAGTTCTGGAGGATATTGAGCGTGAGGATGTTATGTTTCTGAGGGTGCCGCGTGATTCTGCGCGCACCACAAGTAACCATCCCTTCATCACAACTCCTCATAGCCAGACTGAAACTCCTCCAGACGATCTCACGTTCCAAAATTTGACCGGCGCGAAACAAAAAGGACCAATGGGTCCAGAAGATGAAACAAATGACCCTAAAGAATGGCTCATAAACGAACAACGGCGTTTAATGGACAAATACAATGAGCTGGTCAAACACAAAAAGTTAGCCGACCTAACACAAAGGCTTGCGTTTGATAAGCAAACCATTCAAGGAACAACAAAAAGGGCGCGCGTGCCGGAAGATGGTCACTCTGTTCACACTGAACACGCTGATTTTAGTGATAAAGAAGTGCACAGCATGAGGAAGACGCGAGATACTCATGCAGGAGGCTCACAGCTCCGCGCGCACATGAACATGGCGCCTGGAGCCAAAGCCGATCTGGATCTGTACACACCGTACAACTCACCAGCGAGAGGGAAAGTGGACGTAACCACACCGTACAGGCCAGCCATCTTGGTGAAGCATTCAAAATTCACTGAGCGCATCGCGAAGGCTCCCATTCAGCACAAAACCAAGATGCCAAGTGGGTTGAGCAAGTACGATGGCACAACAGATCCAGACGATTTCTTACAAGGTTTTTATAACACTGGAAACCTAGAAAGCTGGACGATGCCAACATGGTGTCACATGTTTGCTCGCTGCCTCACGGGCGCGGCGCGTGTCTGGTTCGAAAGCTTGCCGACTGGGCAAATCGATGGGTTCGAAGAGCTATTGGAGAAGTTCCAAGCTCACTTCGTACAGCAGCGCAGACACACGCGCGACCCTGATGACATCATGCACTGCGTGCGCAGGAATGATGAAACGATTGAAGACTACATAACTCGTTTCAATCAGGAATCTCTTGCAATTGGAGGTATCACTGAGCAACTCTTGCGCGTGGCCTTTATACAAGGTGCGCGCAGTGATCAACTCCGCAGAGCTCTCGTGAGCAGAGATGGCATGCCAACCACTTGGGCCAAGCTAATGGAAGCATCGCGAGTCTTCGCGCGAAATGAAAAACAAATTGCCCAAGATAGAGCAAGAGAAAGAGGGCACCAAGCAGAAGCACCGCGCAACAACGAAAGGAGGGGCAAACAAAACTCTGTATGGTCCAGGTTGCAACAAACCAGTTTTTCTCCCGCAGAAAAGCAGGCGCAACCAAGCTCACCCCAGCCCCAAAAAGACAGTCGTAATCGCGGAGAGGGTGACAAGAGGGAGGGGGGCAGAGAGCCTAACAGACCTCTACCAAGAATATGGACTCCCCTCACTAAAACGCCTTCACAAGTGTTAAGCACAGAGAATGTCCAGTTTAAAAGCCCTAAGCCACTACACTATAAGGGACCACCAAACAGTGGCAAGTATTGTGAGTTTCACAAGTCCACAGGGCACAACACCGATGCATGCCACCATTTGAAGGATGCGATTGAAAGAGATGTGAAATCAGGCAAGTTGGCTCACCTGGTGAAAAACCCAAGACCAGAGAATGAACAACCAGATGGAGCCTCAGCCAGCAAAAAGTTCAAAAGAATCTGTGTAGCCGAGGGAGGAAGGCAAGGGCAAAGATCGAGAAAGAGAAGCGCGCAAGTCCAAGGAGATTGGCGCGAGCAACAAGTAATCTTCCCAAGAATCAGGGGAGGCCCTTCTATCAGCAGTCCTCTAGTCATCACTACACACATTGCTCATTATGAAGTGTCAAAAGTCCTGGTGGACACTGGCAGCGAATCAGACATCATGTATGAGCAATGTTTCAGGAAGTTGGATCCAGCAGACCAAGCAAGGCTCGAAATTGTGAATGCACCAATCTCGGGTGTTTCAAATGAAATCATTCACCCCTTAGGTCAGATACAATTTGAACTAACTATGGGGGATGAGAAACACAAGCGAGCTGAAATTGTCAACTTCTTGGTCTTGCCCACCACTTCATGCCACAATATGATCTTGGGTAGAGGAACGATTGCCCAATTCAACGCCATACCGTCGCCAGCGCACGGCGCGTTGGGGTTCCCAACACCAACAGGTGTAACATTTGTATACCGAGATCATTTGTGCGCAGTGACAAGTATTCCACGGGAAGGGAGAATGAAACTTCCAATGGCAAACAACGCACCAGAGGAATGGATTCTCAACCCAGAATTCCCAGAGCAAACAATCACAATTGGAGCTACGATATCAGACGACACAAGGTCGAGAATGAAAAGATTGCTCACAACGTATATGTCGGTCTTCGCGTGGCAACATTCCGATATGACTGGGGTTTCGCGAGACCTGGCGCAACATTCTCTCAACACGTTCAAGTCCGTAGAGCCAATTGCTCAAAATAAGAGAATCATGGGGGATGAGAAGGCAAAGGCCATGAATGAGCAAGCAGAGGATCTACTGCGCGCAAACATCATCCGCCCAATACAATACCAGACATGGGTAGCCAATCCTGTGGTGGTAAAGAAGAGCAACGGGTCATGGAGGATGTGCATTGACTTCAAAGACCTCAACAAAGCATGTCCAAAAGATTGTTACCCCCTCCCAAACATTGACGAGAAGGTGGACTCCGTGGCGCCATTTAAGCTCAAATGTTTTCTGGATGCCTATAAGGGCTATCACCAAATTCAAATGGCACCACAAGACGAGGACAAGACTGCTTTCAGAACCGACAAGGGTGTTTTTTGTTACACAAAAATGCCCTTTGGTTTGAAGAACGCGGGAGCCACCTACCAAAGACTCATGGACGCGGTTTTCAACGAGCAAATTGGAAGAAACCTAGAAGTCTACGTGGATGATTTGGTGATCAAAAGCAGGGAGGAAAAACAAATGCTCAAAGACATCGAAGAAACCCTTTGGCGCCTAAAGGAAGTAAACATGAAGCTCAACCCGAGCAAATGCACATTTGGCGTAGAAGAAGGGAAATTTCTCGGTGTAATGGTCACCAAGGATGGTTTCAAGGTGAACCCAGAGAAGGTGGAGGCTATCCTTGACATGCCCTCACCATCCACCATAAAAGAAGTTCAAAAGTTGAATGGTAGATTGGTATCAATCAACAGGTTCCTAGCGAACCATGCAAGCAAATCTACCCCATTCGTTAACACATTGAGAAATTGCCTAAAGAAAAGCCAATTCAAGTGGACGCCTGAGGCCGAGCAAGCTTTCAGTGAGATAAAAGAATGTCTGATAAATCTGCCTGCGCTCACAGCTCCACTTCCTGGCGAAACTTTAACATTGTACCTGTCAGCAGGAGAGCGCGCCATCGGCGCAGTGTTGTTGGTGGATCGCAAGGGAATCCAAACACCAATCTATTATGTGAGTCGGGTGCTGACAGATCCTGAGACGCGCTACTCCATCATGGAAAAGTTAGTTTTGTCACTAACACACGCGTCGCGCAAGCTTCATAGATATTTCAATGGTCATCCTATTGAAGTTCTGACTGGTTACAACATCCAGAAAGTCTTGCGGCGTCCCGCGCTCTCAGGAAGGCTGACAAAATGGGCGCTGGAATTAGGAGAGCACACGATCGTCTATAAGCCCCGTCCAGCAATAAAGGGACAAGTCTTAGCTGATTTCATCGCAGAAATCCCTGAAGGAAAAATTGAAGAGGCTCAGCGCGAGGTAGACCCTCCGCGAGCCAATAATGAAGAAAATGTTTGGAGATTATTCACTGATGGAGCTTCAAACAATGAAGGGTCCGGCGCAGGCCTCAAGCTGGTGGATCCAGAAAGTCATGAGTATACTTACGCAATCAGATTGGATTTCAAGAGCACCAACAATGAAGCTGAGTATGAAGCCCTGCTGGCTGGTCTGCGCATCGCGCACAAGTTCGGAGTTAAAAAGCTAGAGGCCCATGTTGATTCATACTTGGTAGCAGCACAGGTCAATGGCCTTTATGATGCCAAGGAGAACACCATGCCTCTGTATCTAGAGCAGGCGAAAAAGCTCATCGAGCAATTTGACTTCTTCAGAATCATACATATTCCGCGCAGTGAAAACAAGTCTGCTGACGCGCTGAGTAAGATGGCATCAACCAGCTTCGATCACTTTGGCAAAGATGTCAGGGTAGAAGTAATGAGCAACCCGTCGGTGGGAGAGAAGTCTGTCCTTGTAATTCATACAACCCCTTCATCATGGATAACTCCAATAATGGAATTCTTGAAGGAGTGAAAGGTACCGGACGATCGCGCACAGGCGAGGAAGATAAGACACAAGTCGCAGAACTATGAACTGCTTGATGGTACATTATATCGACGCTCTTATCTTGGACCGCTCATGAAATGCCTAGATGCTGAGGAAGCAAGCTATGTGATCAGAGAGATACACGAAGGAATCTGTGGAATACATGCTGGCCCGCGCATGGTGGTTGCCAAGGCAATGAGCGCAGGTTACTATTGGCCAGGCATGTACTTGGACGCGTTAAAAGAGATCCAAAAATGCAAAGCGTGTCAGAGCTATGCGCCAAACACCATGCGGCCAAAAAACAACTTGATTCCGGTGACCTCCGCATGGCCTTTCCACAAATGGGCAATCGATATTGTGGGTCCCATACCGCAAGCGCAAGGGCGAGTAAAATTTTTGGTAGTGGCAGTAGACTATTTCACAAAATGGGTTGAAGCCAAGCCACTAGCAAAAATCACAGCCGAGGCGATGAAGCAATTTATCTGGGGCCACATCATATGCCGTTTTGGCCTGCCCATGGAAATTGTGAGCGACAATGGCAAACAATTCACTGACAGGAAGATATCCAGCTGGCTCAAGGAATTGCGCATCAACCAAATCTTCACTTCAGTATACCACCCTCAGGGGAATGGCCAAGTGGAGCGCGCGAACCAAAGCTTGCTAAATGGGCTGAAGAAAAGGTTGGAGGGAGAATCCCATTCATGGGTCGAGGAGCTACCTAATGTCCTGTGGGCGCACACGACATTAAGCAAAACCAGCAATGGTGAATCCCCGTTCAGCCTAACCTATGGAACGGAGGCTATGATTCCAGCAGAAATTGGATGCCCATCCCATAGAGTGCTCATGATGAGTAAGATTGATAACGAGCGCGAAAGAAGGTTGGATCTCAACTTACTTGAAGGGCGCAGAGAAGCGGCTATCATCAGTGAAGCCAAATACAAGAAAAAACTAGAAAAGTATTACAATCAGCGCGTGAAAGAATGCCACTTCAAGAAGAATGATTTTGTCCTTCGAAACAATGAAGCTAGCCGCGCGATACCCCCGGGAAAGATGTCCCCCAATTGGGAGGGACCTTATCAAGTCTCGGAAGAATTGGGAAAAGGAGCACACGCTTTAAAAGATTTGAATGGAAAGAAGATCCCGCGCGCATGGAACGCAGCACAGCTTAGAAAATGTTTCATGTAAAAATTGTCAAGTTTGTAATCAAGGCTTTTTAGCCATTATGAATAATGATACGCGCTATCTTCTCTTAATGTGTGTTCTATTACCTTTTGCATACATGTTTCACACTTCCCTTTATTAATTTTGAGCAATATGACAACATTGTATTGACATCAAAACAAAAATAAAACGAAGTAAAACATACATGCGCGAGCTTCAAGCTCAAACGCGTTAACGAGTTTTAACTCTAAAACGTCAGGGCCTTAGCCCAATAATATGAGCCTTAGCTCAGGGCCTTAGCCCAATAATACGAGCCTTAGCTCAAATCACTCACAAGATCCATCCTACATGCTGCGCAGCTAGACCATAAAAATACCTAAGCACAACTAAGGCAAAGCACATGCCAAAACATAGTTGTTAAGGTCTCAGGTCGAGGTCGCGCATGGAATTGTAATGGATATCAGAGTAACACATACTGACACGTAAAGGCTAAAAAACTCATAATTCCCTATAATAAATGCGCGATAACGTCGCGCAAAAGAGGAATAATGAAACGCCAAGGCATGTGTCAACATAGTCAGGATATTACAAAATCACTTAAAATATGACAAGGATTAAGTAAAATAATTTCCTTAAAACCTTGTTCTTATTTCAACATGCAAGCATATCTTATATTCAACAAGCAAACATGCAATATAAAGAGATGAATGGGGAATGCGCAAGATGCGAATAAGGGAAAAACAAAATTTCATTCCAAAACATAGAAGGTTACAAATTTACAAAATGATGAGATACAAACTGCAAATAAAAAAAAAATATGAAGGGCTTCTCAAGTCTCTATGTCGACGTCAGCCTCTTCATCGCCCTCATCATTACCTCCCTCAGCATCTGGCGCAGTCCGCTCCTCGTCATCTCCAAACTTGCCATAGTCAAGCTGTTCGTCTTGAATGGAGTCGTCTTCTATCACAATAGTGTCAGGAGCGGGTCCTTTGGCCACGCCAGAGCCGCTAGCAGAGGCAGCATTGCCCGCGCCATCATCGCCGCCACCAACCCCTTCACACTCGTCAAGTAATTTCTTTAGAGCGCCGAGATCGGGCTGATCAGCAAGCAAGGCTATCTGCAAAGCATAAGGAAAAGTGTGAGTACAAAAAGACTAGGAAAATAAGTCAAGGTAAACTCATTAAGGTTAAAATACCTGCTCAAGGATGGGAATGTGAGTATTCAAATACTTCTCCCCCACCTCGGCCATGTCCGCGCAGACAACGTCGAGCTGATAAGGGTAGTCGGATGGGTTCTTCTTCAGCATGCTATATTCACAGCCATCCTTAAACCCTTCAGCTCGACCCACCAAGCGCGAGGCAGCGTTGCAATCCATCACAAGGGTCTGAAACTCGTCTGAGTATTTCATCGCATAAGCGCAACGAGTCATACCCTGTGAGACTAGCCATTGGCGATCCTGCGCGAGGGAAGAAACAGACGTCTCAAGAGCAGGAATCTGAGAGTTTAACAACTCAACAGTTTCCTTGGTCTGTTTCAGCTCCTCTCTGTCGGACGCTGCCGCCGCCAAGGCCTCTTTCCTTTCCGCTCGCGCAGCATCGAGCGCTTCTTGGCTGGACGCTGCCGTCGCCAGGGCTTCATCCTTCTCTGCCCGCGCGGCCTCAAGCTCCTTCTTCAGGCGCGCAACCTCACTCTCTAATGAAGATTTGTCAGTGATAGACTGCACAAGCGCTTGGTCACGCGCCTCTGCATCCAGCTCCAAGTCGCGCACTCGCCGCGCATACTTGGCCGCGTCCTCCTCTGCTGCCTGCAGCTTCTCCCGCGCAGCCTGCAGCTCATGCCCGCGCTTCACGAAGGCAGCGTTGGCACTTGCTCAGTTCTCGCTGAGTTCTGCTTGGAGTTTCTCAGCTCTCTCTCGAGCGTCAGAAAGATTCCAAGCAGATACCTTAGCCTCTTGCTTGGCCTCCGCAAGAGCATCACGCACCTTTACATAATCATAGCGAAGCTCTTGGGAGGCAGCAAAGAACGCTGACCCAGCGAAAAGATGGTCGTTGAGCAAGTACACGCGGGCGCGCTCCTCCTGAAACCTCCTTTCAGCTGGAGGCACGGAGTGAGCCCAGAAGTCTTCACACACCCCCATGGACTGAAATGAGCTATCCTCAGTAATATTCCATCTCGGGCGGTATATGTGATCGGCTTCCTGCAAACACAAAGCAACGTTCTAGTCATCAAAACACTAATATGGAAGTCCGCGCAGCGGAGCAAAACGAACTTATACCTGGGGGGAGCAAGCAGAAAAGTCAGCGCCAGCCCCACGAGAAGACTGCGCCATGAAATCTCGTGGCGCTACAGGGCTTGCGCGGCCGCCATCGGAGTCTTCAAAATGGGCCTCCTAATCTTCCTCTGTAACAGGCCTTTTCTCCTGCGACCTGGAAAAATCATAACCAGTCTCGTGAGGAGGGCTGCGCGCAGGAGGAGGTGAGGGAGGTCTCGACGCCGCGAGATCAGCGCGTAAAACAGCCTCCTGCTCCTTAGTAATCCCAATGAGGGGAGATTCAATGCTTGCAGGAGCAGGAGCAGAACCAACGGCGCTGGCGCCGGCGCCAGCAGTGCCGCCAGCAGCTTGTGTGCCAGCTATAATGCCTATGAAAAAACCAACAAAGAGAAATGATTCAAGACTTGATCTAAAAAGAAAAAAGTCAGAAAATAAAAGCGCAATATATACCTTGGCGCACCGCCGTTCGCGAGTTAAACATCGCCATGAAGTCTATTTTCCCCCTTTTTGAGGGTAAAACAGGGGACTTCAAAGCAACCTTCGGCGCAGCCTCGGTACCTTGTTGCGCCTGAGGTTGATCCACCAAGGTCGCCGGCTCTACAAACATTTGAGTGAGCAAAGATTCATTAATAACTCTATCGGAATCACGCTCATAAAACCATAAAGTATAAACAAAGTATACCTGTTGAAGAGGAAACAGCAGGCGCAGCGCCGCTTCCCTTTTCCGCCGCGCGAAGAGAGGAGGTGGCGGCACCATACATCGTGTGGACAGGAGGACTGCCCACACCTTGAGGCAAAGAAGACAAGGAAACCTTGGAGGTAAACCCTTTGGTTTTCTTAAGTCCCTTCGCCTGAGTAGGAGGATCCTGAGCAACAGGGGCATCATTTTTCTTCTGTTTTTTACTGGCCCCTGAGCCAGTTTTCCCTTTAGCTTTACGCTTGAGTTGTGGCACCTCAGCTTCCTCCTCCACCTCTTCTTCCGCGAGCTCCAGCTCATAGTTCTCAAGCGCATCTACAATACGTGCAACAGAAATGTTAACCAAATTTGGTATTCTAAAGGCATAAGCATAAGTACAAAGGCCTACCAGGCGCATCGCTGTCAAAGCAAAATCCCAAATCAACAGGGATGAACATATCAGCGAAGCGATCGGGGAAGCCAACTTCCCCAGCGCCCAGCGCGACAGAGCCACCCTCCATATGCTCATCATAGGCGGCGTGGACGTACTCCTTGCTTACTGCATAAAACAAGACAAATGATATCAGCAAAACGAATTATATTCACGCAGAAATAATGCAATGAGCTAATAACTCACATAATCCATCAACTTGGATAACAGGCTCAGTCGCGCTGTCGGCCCACCTCCCGCTCATGCCAACCCCCACCAGCGCTTCCTCGCAAATATTCTTGGCGGGGGATGGTTCAGCAGTCAACTTATTAACCCATGCGCCAGTTGGGTTCTTAAGAACATTCACATCCGCGGGCGCAGAAGTGATCGCGCGCATGGTCATGCGGATGGGAATCACACCAGCCTTAATATAGAAAAATTTCTCAGACCAGTCATGAAGGCTCTTGAAGGAAACAGTGCAGCACTTGACCTTCTGACTGCGAGGAACGAATGAGAACCAAGAATCTTGGATTTTTGGCTTATAAAAAAATTGAAAGCGCCGAGGGGTTGGCTCCTCGCGCTGAGCTTTGCACATGAACTCAAAATGAGTCATGCGCACAAGTCCAAAAGGATGGACTTGGGATATGTGAATCCCATAAAATTGAAGCAGCGCACCCATAAACCTTGTCATCGGGAGACGAAGGTTGCAGTGAGTGAAAAAATGGCAATATAAGGAGATATAGCCGGTGGGCGGATCTGCCGCCGTTTGCCCGGCCGCCGGAAGCATACAGCCATACTCGGGGAGAAAACCCTGAGAGGCGATGAGACTGTCAAAATCAGACTGTCTCAATTTACAGGGAATCTCATCCCACCTCTTTACTGTCTTGCCCTTCCCCACCTCCTCCGACGAGGCCTCAGCAGCCCGTTTTCCCTTGCCGGTCTTCTTCAAAGTGGACATGACTAATGATTTTACACGGCGTTTGCTTGGGGAGATTGTGGTGTCTGGGTTATCAGACATACAACTGTGAAATCAAACAGAGGTTACTTCAAGAACGGAAATCGGAATAAAAATGGAAGGAAAGGAAAGCTCTGAAATAACAATGAAGATGAAGAATAATAACTCAAAAGGCTTGCTTTTATAGGCCCAGGAGAGAGAGAAACAGGTACTGATCAGAGTTCACGCGCCCCCACTCGCAGGTGCAGGCCAACGCGAGCGCGACACGTGTTCCTGACACTGTGTGAGGGGACATGAAAGGCAACTGTAGCACCTCGAGCACACGAAAAGTCTGACACGTCTCCATCTCTGACGCATGTCAGCACCAACCAACCGCGTACATGGACGATTCATTTCAACCACAAGGATAGAATTTCGCGCAACGATGAGAAATAAAAAAGGAAAAGACAAAACCCTATTAAAAGAGAACTATTAAGTCTAATATCTATCTTACCTCGCTCGCGCGAGACAAGACACACATTAGACTGGGGGGGCTTGAAGAAGTATGTACCCTCCTTAACATCGAGCGGGGCGGATCAACCCACAAGATATAGACAAGAGGCTTGAAATCAAGATATCATGAAGGCACAAAGCCAAAACCTATGCGCACGGCGCATATCACATATGCTCACGCATCACATATGCTCACGCATATCATATATGCTCACGCATCACATATGCTCACGCGTATCACATGCTCGCGCATATCACATCTGCGCGTGGCGCATCTGCGCGTGGCGCATATCGCATGCTCACGCATCATATATGCTCACGCATATCACATCTGCGCGTGGCGCATATTACATATGCTTGCGCATATCACATCTGCGCATGAAACATCTGCGCGTGAGAATAAAGAGAAGACTTCGCGCATCCTCAGGATAGGCGCATATCACACGTGCACATAATCAACCTCGTCCTTATCCAAATCAGGATAAGGACAACCTTGATTGTGCTCGTCAGACAACCTTCCAGAAGGTATCCTTTAAGGAATAAGAATATGCTGATGTTGACAGCTGCCAATGAAAGGTGGACAACTCAGCAAAACCCATGTGCTACCACGTGATTGCACATGGGTCAGGTAAAATGCCTGGGTCAGAGAATAATCAATGAAAAAGCACCAGGTGTCCTAAGGACACGTGGCGCAAAGCAACAGGAGGAGGCCAAAAAGGCCCTAATGGGATCTGAGCCCAATCATTGGAAACCCTAACACTATAAATACCACACCACCTCCACAAGGGGAGGTAAGCAAGAAAATACATTCCAATTCCTTACTCACTCTCAGATTATTATTATCTTCTCCTACAATCTCTTATTCTCACACCGGAGGGTTACCCCAAAGAGGACCCTTCTGTCCCTTTCTGAGGGGTAAGTTCACGGTGCTGCTCGTTTTGTAGGTGGAAGAACTCATACTCCGGAGAACCATCGGTGAAATAGCATACTCATACCCGAGGAAAGTTGATCGTCTACCAGTGAGCCGATCCACGTTTCTTCAGAGTGCGACTTAAAAGTTTGTCTCTTGAACATGTGATTTTTTTATCAACACCTATTAGTAAAAATGTAAAGCCTTTTATCATTTTGGCTGATGAATAATTAAACTGTTGATATACATATTGAGTATGATATTGAAAAATCTGCCACTAGAGTTGCTACCAAAGTTTTGCTCTTTATGGCAGGGTAAATACTAATTTCAGTTTTTTAATTTACCTCTTAAGTATCAAGATTCTAGAAGTTTATTTTGAAGAAAGAAAAACTAATTGTAAATTTTATTGAAAGTTTGAAGCTTTTTTCACATTTTTTTGGCATTAACATGTGAGATTTAACACCTTGTGAGTAAATTTTGAAGTATTAGTTGCGTATCAATACCTTGAGACAACAGCGCGATTCATGAAGCAAGGCTTTGGATGACGGCGAACCTGACAAAGGCAACAAAGTCTTCCGTCTGTGGGAAATCCGTAAGTGTGACGGCACTGGTAGATAAAGTAAATGTGCAATCAAGAGTTGAAATTTGGCCCGGTAAGCATTGGAAGAAAGATGCAATCATGAGTGTGCTCAAGTAATTGGGCTTCAGCCTTTATGTCTTAGCCCATAGTTTCAACTACCAACTTAAATTAAGGAATTGTTATACATACTCTGATTGTTTGGGAACTCACCTGCCCAAGTCAGGAAAAACACAGGTGGCTGCTACTTTGAGCGTCGAACAGATTCAATGTAATATGAAGAGAAGATTTGTTTGAAGAATGGCCCAGTAAGCATTAGAAGAGAGAGGCAACTATGAGCGTGCCAAGCAACCAAACAACAGTTCATAACTTGTCTCTAACTCAATTGCGGGTATTGTGATTCGTACTCTGATGTTGTAAGATTTAAGGATTTAACGTTGACTTTTATATACGATACGGAATTGACTTCAATGTTTTTGTTGATTCTTTTAGGTGGAAGTTTTGTACCATCATGCTTAATCAGCATATGTTATGCTCGTGTATGTATTTCTTGGAACTAATCATGCTCTACCACCAAATGCTTCACGTCGAGTTGGTGTTGCTTCTTTTGTTGTAAAAAATAAGGGGAGGTTGGCTTGCTTTATTTCAAAAAATTTCACTAGAAGATTTTATGTTTAAAATATTAAAAACAATTTCATTATGTCTTATTAAGATATTACGTGTTTAGATAAGGCATATTGGCGCTTTATATTGAGACGGAAAGAAGCGAAGATTATTAAGAAAGTAAGACGTCTATACGGTCTTTAAGATATTTGCTATCAAAATTACCAACTCACTAAATCAACATGCATTAAGCTTTCTTCTCTTTTCACTTTAGTGTTATATTCATTTTATATTACAAGGAATTATACATTTTCGAAAAATTAAGAACATCCGATTAATTCACCTACTGGGTTCTTACAAATTACTTTTATAATCACAATAAAATTAACTGACACTTTAACTTATTTAATATTATTGATCAAATTTATTTGTATTTATATCGTTTGGATCATCCCGTGTATTACATGAGTTTTAAATCTAGTATACTAATAAAAGAAAATAATGATGATGACGTGACAGCTCCATATTCTTTCTTGACTAAATTTTGCCGCTCAAATTCCTAATATCTATTTATAGACATTCTAAAAACTTTCCATATTATAAATGAAGATTATATATTTTAAAATTGAACAATTCCTTATAAAACAAATAACTTGGACAATTCCTTATAAAACAAATTGCGTTTAATGCAATTTACAAGTGAAAATATAAACCTAAAATTGGAATTGAAATATTTAACCAATTCCAATTTTAATTTATAATATATAATAATGTCATGCATAATAATATAAAAAAAATATACTAATAATAATAGTATACATTTTCTTAGATTACGTGTACATTTAAAAAATAAATAATTTTCCTTGATATCTTAACTTTTTTAAATATCTATATTTCTTTAACATAACAACAAAAACATGGATACAAATATATTATCTAATTTAAGAAAATCTTTTCATATGTAAAAAATGGATTTACATAAAAAAAAATTCGGGATTTTTGACATTAATAGCTAATCAACCCAATATTTATTCAATATAACAAAATTTGTATTGTATCTAAAATTTCTATTTAGTCTTTCTTATTTGTTTCAAATAATTTATTATATTAATTTGCACATTGACAAATTCCGTGTAATACATGGGTTATAAAGCTAGTTGTTATAATAAATTATTATTATAGTTACCTTCGTCATTATTTTTCTCGTATAACTTTTAAGATACGAAGTTGTATAAAGTTCCAAATATGTCATTGCGACGTGTTTATTTTCGACATGATATTTTTCTCAAATTCGAGCCCTGAGTAGTTTTTTACAAGCCATCAAAGCTCAAAAGTACATGTCATCAAAGCTAGCTAATAGTTTTGTCATAGTTTAATGCTCTTTTTCATAAAGTAACCCCGCTTACTCTTTTTATAAAATTCCAAATATATAGTTCCAACAAGTTCAAATATATCTAGTTTAATTAAAGTTTTGTTCAGAATCAAATTGTTTTGTGATCCAAAGATAACCATTGCGGTGTGCATATACTTTCACAAAGTTTCAATAACATTTTTCCTTTATCGTGACGAACCGAATAGATTCTGACCAAAAAACATTGGTGCTGCCGCTACCATAATGAACCGAACTCACACGAATCACACGCCCTTGCCCTGAGTTCGATTAGCGTTGACTCAAGTCTAAACCGGACCAGGGGTGCAAACGACCCGAGCCAAGCCCGAGCTCAACTAGGCTCGAGCTTGGCTCACTTAACTTACATAGAGCTCGAGGTCGAGCTCGGCTCGTTTTAAGTTCTATTTTAAAAACTCGAGCTCGGCTCATTTACTATATTTATAATTTATCAATTATTTTTTTGTATAACTATAATTATTCTTATATAACTTTTTCTAATATATAATTTTAATATGTATAAAAATAATATATATTATTTAGTTATATTTATTTATTTTTTCGTAATATTATACTTATATTTATTAATAATTATTAAATATATATTTATTAAATTATATAAATGACAGACTCGTTTAGGTTTGCAAGCTGGCTCAACCTCGATAAGTAAAGCTCGGACTTGGACTCGTTTATTAAACGAGCTTACTTTTAGATTTGAGCTCGGGCTCGACAAAGCTTGACTCGATTGAGAGTTTTTAGCTCGTTTGCACCATGCTCCGTGCGACTCATACACTGTATTATTAAGTTTTTTATTTAGGGTTTGGAAAAGAAAAGACAGGAAAATTTTTTTTGTTTCATTCTTGAGTTTTTTTATTAAAAGAAAAGAAAGAGAATGGAAAGAAAAATTAGGCTTTTTTTCCTCCAAAACTTTTCTGCCAAATATGACCGGATTGTGAAGGAAAATTTATATATTACTAATTTACCCATCTTTTCCTTCCTATCTAACTCAAGAATAAGGGCATAATTATAAATTTATAAATTAACACTTTCTTTTCCAATCTTTATCGTTTTTAAATCAGAGAATACTGTTATATTTGACAAACGAACGTGATTTTAAATCAATTCTGTTTCTTTGTATTCCTTCTTTCACATCACTTTTTCAAACTTCAATCCGTTGGATCAAACTTCAATCCGTTCACTGATGCTTGCAATCACTATCTTAATCTAACAATTATTGAGCTGATTGCAAATCAAAATCAGAATATTCCGGCAAATCGCACGGAATATTCCGATTTCCACTTCATTATTTCACTTATATAATTAATTAGAGATCAGTAAACAACTTAGGGTTCCATGGCTACTTCAAAGCCATGGCTACAATCAGCTCCAAATTATCATCCATTAGAGTCCTACTGGGACACTGACGACGACGCGCCTGGCCCTCGCTGTGCTCACACGCTAACCGCCATCGCCCCGACCAAATCGCATGGTCCTCGCCTCATATTATTCGGTGGCGCCACCGCGATAGAAGGCGGCGCCGCCTCGCCTGTCCCCGGCATCCGTAATTATATAACCCTAGCTCACTTAGTTTAATTCATTAATAATTGTTGAAATGTGTAGTAGGTTAATTGATGAGTAGTAGTTTTTGTATGTTTTAGGGTTAGCTGGAGTCACTAACTCGGTTCATTCGTATGATGTGTTGACCAGAAAGTGGACCAGGTGAGTTTATACTTTATAGTTTGTTTTAACTTTTAACTTGTTATTGTGTTAAACTTACTTAATTTGATTAGAATTATGGAATTAAATGCCTTTTAGGATTCGACCAGCTGGAGAACCGCCGTCACCTAGAGCCGCTCATGCAGCTGCTGTGGTCGGAACCATGGTTGTATTTCAGGTAATTTTGGATCATATTTGTATACTAGTGTTAGTATTTGTTGGTTTTGATTTTGAATTTTGTTGAATTAATTAATGCTCCATTATTAGGGTGGAATAGGTCCTGCTGGTCATTCAACTGATGATCTTTATGTTCTTGACATGAGTAATGATAAATATAAATGGCACAGGTAATGTTTTGTTCAACTTTCACTTTTGCATTACTGTTTGTCGACTTGACTTTGACTTTGATATGTTTCTGGAGTGCAGACTTGTTGTTCAAGGGGACGGGCCGGGCCCACGTTATGGCCATGTGATGAACTTGGTTGCCCAGCGATACCTTGTTACTGTTAGTGGCAATGATGGTGAGTTTGTTTATATATTATAACTGATCATTTTTGATGTTAGCAAAGATGAATAACATGCAAGAAGAATATTAGTAAATACTACATTTTTGGGACAGATCGGTTGCAATTAATTGCATCTACTTTTTATTGTAGGAAAGAAAGTACTGTCAGATGCTTGGGCCTTGGATACTGCTCAAAAACCGTATGCGTGGCAAAGGTTAAATCCAGACGGCGATAAACCTTCTGCCAGAATGTAAGTATATATACATTCTGTAAGATTGCACCATTTTTTGATACCTTGGTTTTTACTTCCCTTTTCTTGTTTTATGGAATCATTGGAAACTTTGTAATTTTAATCACATGAATTTGGTTTTTGGTTTGACTGATATGACACAAACCGAACTCAATATCTCTTTGTGTGCATATATATAAGTTTGTATTTTTAAGCGAATTTTTCTGTTTGCAGGTATGCAACAGCTAGTGCACGTTCGGACGGTATGTTTTTGCTTTGTGGTGGAAGAGATACCTCTGGCACGGTATGGACTATCATTAAAATATACACTTAACATAATAATATTATTAATTACTTCCCGATGTTCTGACTTTGGTTCCAACTTTTAAGATATCAACTACTTGCTTTAAACTGGTGCCCGTGTGGTATTTATTACCATGCTTTTGTTGTACATTTACCCTGCATAATCCCGGTTGGCAATACAAATATGTGCTTACCATGTTAATGAATTGTAATTAATGTCTATTCCAACACATTTTTTTTCTGTTGATGATATACATGCTATACTTGTTGCATTTGGTATTATATATATGTGTGTTTAATTTGTAACATCTCATCCCCAAAAGGATCGTGTGTAACACTTAAGAGTCATATATCAACTACAAAAAAGTGTTATTCCCATGCAGCCGAGCTTATTCTTAATGAAATGAAACATATATTAAGTGAAGTTGAAATAATAATATCATATTCAAATATTTTAACAATTTCCCGATAACCGAATAACAAAACCCAAATACTTTCTGAATCAAATGAACACATATATTCAAACTAGCAAAATAACATGCAAAGATATTTGAATTGAAACCTGTCAAGGTTGAACAACACCAATTGTAAGCCTCTCTATTATTATCAACGAAATGCAGACACAGAACCAAGCTTCCAATCTCTAAAATGCATACACATACCTCCCAAGCATCATCACAATGGCTTGAGGATTCGTCCTAGAAACTATGCTTTTGCCTCTCTAGGCTTTGCTCTCGCTCATGACTGGTATATGGATCTCTCTATGTAGTGATCGGCATTCTAGAAGCTTCGCCAGAAAGAGGGACCCTTTGTACAATTCATCGCGATAGCTGCCTTTGGCTCTACTCTAATTGGCAACGAGACAGTGGATTGATTCCTACACCTACGGACTCAGGTTCCTTCCTCCTCTAGTCCGAATCAAGATGGCTCCTCTCGATCTTGTGATGCCTTCGGCCCAAATTTATCCAGATAACTGCCTTTACTTTTAGATTAGTCAAGGGAAAGCTTATGAACGGTTCTGAAATGACATGCTATTTCGTTATGTTACAAGCACACTCCATATAATTTCAAAAACTTACATAACTATCGCATGCATGATAAAATGAAACGCCGACCTTTAACAATAAGCAGCACATATCTAATATGAAACAAAATGAATCAATTTAATGTGAATAGAAACCGCACATTATTTTTATTCATAAATTAAGTTTTATCACCTGATTATTGTTAGCATCACCATTATTTATTGATCACCACTACTAGTCTACTACTATTATTATTGCTATAAAAATTCTGGCATCTTTTGGTCTCAGACAAAAAATAAAGATTTGGGTAGGTTAAGTGGTTGAACTAAAGCTTATGAACTCTTGTAACTAATAGTTAATTATATTGCATTGTATATCTGCTTTATATGTGGACCGCAGCCATTGGCAGATGCTTATGGATTGCTCATGCATAGGAATGGCCAATGGAAATGGACTCTTGCACCTGGAGTTGCCCCTTCGTCAAGATACCAACATGCCTCGGTAAGTAATTGGATTTATATCAATATATCATTACTGTATAAATATCGTTTTTGAATTTTTGTTAATTATAATGAACACATTAACTATAGTTGCATTTATTGACACATGTCTCCCTCTCGCTTCCTTTTTACTTCTCCAGCATTATTGTCCACTTCAGAATTGGATATTGTTATCTATTATCTACTCATTTTATGTTAACTAAAATCACATGAATTGAAATGTTTTTTTTTTACTTATAATAATTTGGGACGGAAGGAGCAATTATCTTAGATAGAGGTGGCAATTTTGACCCTTTTTCTTCTAAACACAAGCATGCAAATGAATCGCAAGTTCAGTCAACCGTTCGGCGGGAAGTTTGTTTATGTTTTTTTGCTTAATGAACGAACGAACATGAATGAAACTGCTTGTTCATATAGTTAAACCAACGAACATGAACGCGCGCCTTGTTTGTTCATTAGTTTACGCTTGTTTAAGTTCTTTCGTCTATGTTCGTTAAATTTAAAGGCCCATTACATGCGGTCTTATTTTAGTAGCTTTTTAGGCCTAACACATTATTGTTCACGTTTACTTTTAGTTGGTTTTAGCTCAGTTGTGTTCATTCATCTATGTTCAGTTATGTCCGTTTGTTTACGCTCGCTTATACTGTTAATGAACATGAACACACCCATTTTCTTAATAAACGAACATGGATAAGAAAACCCTGCTCGTTTAATTGTTTGTGTTCTGTCGTTTGTTCCGTTAAACGAATGAACACGAACATGCTTCGTTCATGTTTATTTGGTTCGTTTACAGGCCTGTCTAAATGGATTTACTTAGGTTGTGTTTTATCTCAAACCAGTTTAATCATAACAAAAATTAACAATTTATATAAGTAAAAGTTGATACTTAACATGCATGTGCTTACTTATCAGTTCAATTCTGGTGAAATTAGGTCTTTGTTGGGGCCCGATTGCATGTTACTGGAGGTGTCGTTAGGGGTGGTCGGGCAGTAGATGGTGAAGTTGCTGTTGCAGGTTAGTTTTAGTTGAGTTTTAACTATTGATCATATTTAGCAGATGATAGATAAAATCTTTACAATGTGAATTTACAGTTTTGGACACTGCTGCTGGTGTATGGTTAGACAGACATGGATTAGTGACCACACCACGTGGTAACAAAGGGCAAACGGACGAACCTTCGTTAGAGCTTATGTGTCGATGTCGCCATGCTGCTGCATCTGTTGGTGTTCGGTTATATGTCTATGGGGGTCTTAGAGGCGGTAAGGGCATTTTAGTAAATTACAGTTTCTCAGTCCGAAGAATAATATTTTACTTATTATATATGCTGCAGAGGTATTGTTAGGGGATTTCCTTGTAGCAGAAAATTCACCTTTTCAGTCTGATGTTAACACTCCTACACTAACAACTGAGAGGGGATCCAGTGTGAGCAGCCCCAGGGTAACTAATGTGAACCCCTTTGATCCTTTACCTTCAAATGATGGGCCTGAGAGTCCCTCGTCTACGGGATCAAGGTTATCTTTTTTCTCCCACCAATTCGATTGTTATTTGAAGCTATATGCCAAATTCAACTTGTTTACTTTTGAATGGGCTGATTTGAGCGGAATTTCGTTTATGCTCGTTTATTTAATAAACGAACATAGAATTTTGTTCATTTAATTAAACGAATGAACATGAGCACATGTCTTGTTCGTTCATTTATGTGAATGTTCATTCATTTATATTTGCCTATCTTTGTTTATGTTCAATTATGTTCGTTAGTTTACATTTCTTCAAGTTCGTTCACTGATATATTTATTTCAAATTTTTGGCCCATTACAAAGGAGTATGGTTTTAATGATTTTCTGGCCCCAACACATTGTGCACATTACTTTTAACTAGTTTTAGGTCAGTTATGTTCTTTCGTTTATGTTCATGAGCCGTTGTTTATACTGTTAACAAACAGACATAAACGAACACGAACATGTTCATTTTCTTAATTAACAAACACAAACAAGAAAACTTTGTTCGTGTTTGATTGTTTGTTCAGTTAAAGTTAAACGAACCAACATGAACATGCTCTATCCGTGCTCATTCGGTTCGCTTTCAAGCCTAGATATAGGTCAAACAGGTTGCAAGTTAGTTTATTTTTATTGTACATAACCTCATAAATTGTTATATTTAAATATTCGAATTGGAATTGTTTCTGTAATCATGTCACATTAAACACTATCCTCCATGAGTTATGTACAGAGAGAGATGAACGTGTTCAATGCTCTTTTACATTCGTTTGTTCATATTCTAAATGAACACTTCACGAACACAAACGAGCACCTACAAAAACTCCAAAAGTTGTATTTGCAAGTTAAAGTCTAAAATATCATGATCATTACATCCAGTACTTCAAAAGTAAACAAAGACACAAATAAAGGGCTTTTCAAATAGAAAATTCAAACTGATTTTAAATTATTATTAGTATTAAATATATTTAAACCAATATTTAAACGATCAAACATAAATGAACGTTCACGAACATAAATGAACGAACAAGACTCATGTTCATGTTTGTGTGCTTGCTAAATGAACGAACATAAACAAACTTCCCGCTAAACGGTTCACTGAACGTTCCGTTCATTTACAGGCCTAGGTGGTCAGTTTTTTCTATAGACAAAAAGCTTAAACAAAAAAATGGGCTGCGTGGTTGAAAATGGGTTAACCAGGTCAACCCAAACCTACTTTGACCAGCTATGGAACTCATTTTTAAAATATTTGCTAGCAGCATGGACAAAGAATCAATGGACAGACTGGTTGAAGCTTCTGCTGCAGAAGCTGAGGCTGCAAATGCTGTCTGGCAAGCTGCACAGGCACAGGCTGCTAATGCTGAACCGTCAGTAACAGATAATAACTCACAACCTGCAGATAACAATTCAGAAGGTAGTGATGAAGAGGGAGATGTCCGACTTCATCCACGGGCTGTATGCGTTTTCTTCTTTTAACTTTGTGTATCTTATTCTATTTTATTTTCAATCATGTATTATTAGTTTTGAGTTTTAGATTGACTCATTTGAGCATGCTAATATAATACAGGTTGTGGTTGCTAAAGAGGCTGTAGGTAACCTGGGTGGATTGGTAAGACAGCTATCATTGGATCAGTTTGAAAATGAAAGTAGACGAATGATTCCTTTGCAAAATGATACGCCATATTCTGCTAAAAAGTTCACAAGGCAAAAGTCGCTGGAAGGCTTGCATAAGAAGGTAAGATTTTAAAATTTTTTTAAAATGTATTATCTGAGGGTAAAAATTAAGTCACTTATTTACCCCCTCATGTAATCAATTTTTTTTTTTGTTTTCATTTAAGTAATGTCTTGTCTTAAAAAGAAAAGCTATAATCTTTTAAAGAAGTTACTAATATGCTCCTTACCCTAAACAAACACTCTCTAACTATAATCACAAATGCCTTTTCTTAAAAAGAAATCATTTAAAGAAGTTACTAATATATTCCTTCCCCTAAACGAACACTCTCTTAACTATAATCTTTTTTAAGCTTGCACACGAACCGAACATTCCTTAAACCGTTTGATGAGAAGTTGGTGTATTTATTAAATGCACGAACATGAACAGAACTTTTTTGATCATTTGGCTAAATGAATGGACAAAAACGAACACAAGCACGTTCATGAATGTTCATTTAGTTCGTTAACCGTTTGTTCATTTATGTTCATGATGTTCGAGTGTGTTCGTTTAATTAAATTTGTTACGGTTAGTTTATTTATGTTTGTTCTTTTTAATTATTTTTGGACTCATTACAATTTAGTCTAGTTTTATGAAATAAAAAATGTCACACCTTACAATTTAGTCTAGTTGAATTTTTTAGGCCCAATAAACTTATGCTCATGTTTATTACGACTTATTTTATGTTTGTTCATATATGTTCAGTTATGCTCGTTCGTTTAAGTTTGTGACCTGTTCGTTTATACTATTAATGAACGAACTACATGAACACCCAGCACGCTCATTTTCTTAAAGAATGAACACGATCATGAAAACCCTGTTTGTTTAACTGTTTGTGTTCGGTTGCTTGTTCAGTTAAAGTTAAACGAACAAACATGCCTGTTCGTGTTCAGCCGTTTACGTTTGCGAACTGTTCGTTTATACTATCAACAAACAAACAAATAAAGGAACACACTCATTTTCTTAACAAACGTACACAGACAAGAAAGTCCTGTTCATTTAGCTGTTCATGCGCGCTCGGTTAAAGTTGGACCAACAAGCACGCCCCGTTCGTGTTCGTTCGGTTCTTTTACAAGCCTACTTGTCTTTTATGACTGCGGAATGCATAGTGAAAATTTTAAAAAGATCAAACTTACAGGACAGACAGTAACAATAACAATAGCAATAATAATAATAGTAATAATAATAAAAATAACAGTTTCATCTTTTTTCAGGTCGTATCTACTTTACTTCGGCCTCGAAACTGGAAACCGCCTGCTAACAGGAGGTTTTTTCTTGATTCTTATGAAGTTGGAGAGCTTTGTTATGCTGCTGAACAGTTATTTTTGCATGAGCCAACAGTACTTCAGTTAAAAGCTCCCATTAAAGTGTTTGGTGATCTTCATGGTCAATTTGGTGATTTGATGAGGTTGTTTGATGAATATGGATATCCTTCAACTGCTGGAGACATAACGTACGTCTTGATTTTAAATCACAAGTTGTTAAGACGTTTTTAATTGCCTTTTTGATGGATAGATTTATAGATAATATGATAAAAATGATTTCAGAAACTGTTTTATAGTAAATAATTATCAGATTATATTTGAATAATGGATTAGGAGGCTACATGCCTACATGCTTATAACGTAGGCGTTGGTCAACTTTCAAGCCGTTTGACCTACTTGATCTGTGGAAATATTATCGTTGAATGATATTAGTATATGCAATAATCTATATTTATACGCTAAGATAATATTGGTGAACAAGCAAACCTAATCTTGTTAGGAAACTAAATTAAAGTAATAAAGTTGAATATTATCTAAAAATCAAAACTAACAAACCCTAAACGATAATATCCTATAATAATAGCTACAAGATATATCTTTATTACATTTATTTAGCATCACTCAGTTAACTAACTAGAGGGTAATAGTTTCCTTAAAAATTGAAAGCGGTTTTTAGTTTGTGTTGTTTTCTAATATGATAATGCTGTTACTATTATATTAAGACTTATTGTTCCAGTTTACTGGTAATGTGTTTATTCTCATGAAAATGTATTTAAATTACCTTTTTTTTCTGCCTTTTAGGTATATTGACTATTTATTCCTTGGAGATTATGTTGACCGAGGTCAACATAGTTTGGAGACCATCACTCTGCTTCTTGCTCTAAAGGTAACTTATTGTTCTTGCCGTTGACTTTCTAAAATTTCGAAGTCTGACTTGCTGATTTAATGTAAAATTCACTTTTTTATTTACCATTACTTTTCAGATTCAGTATCCCGAGAGTATCCACTTGATACGTGGAAATCATGAGGCTGCTGATATAAATGCGCTTTTTGGTTTTCGGCTTGAATGCATTGAAAGAATGGTATGGGTCAACGCTTCTTTTTTTATGTTATTGTTTTGTTGAGTTCGCAGTTTTGATCTATTTACTTACTAGTGGTTTGATTCAGGTTATATTTTTATTTAGGAAAATTGGTTTTAAATAATCCCAACTATCACCTATTGGCAAATAACAGGCCCAACTTTGCACTTGGCTGGTGGCGGTCCTAACTAAAAGGGTATTTGTTCTTAACGGGCCGCGACTAACGGATATTAACCCCGTTAGTGATTTGCTGACGTTGACCTTCTTCTCCGGCCGGAAACCTGCCGGAAACCTGCAACTCGCCTCCATTCTCCCTAATATCATCACACCGTCTACCTCCCTCTTCAAAACACATCGGAAATTTGAAAATGAAGTACATTACATCTTCTTCCATAGCCAATCCCTAGATACCAAACCCGATCTTATTTTCAAAATTCGAAATCAATGTTACACGATCTACAAAATAAGCATAGGGCTTTTGTTAAGGGTGTCAAAACGAGTCAAATGAAGTGTCAATTACCTCGAATGACGCACGATTGACGAGGGTGGACTTCGCCGGAGACAACGACGGCGACACGCCGGTTAGGTTTCGTATGAGGGGAAAGATAGAGAGAGACGGTGTAACGATGTTAGGGAGAATGGAGGCGAGTTGCAGGTTTCCTGCTAGAGAAGAAGGTCAACGTCAGCAAATCACTAACGGGGTTAACATCCGTTAGTCGCGGCCTGTTAAGAACAAATACCCCTTTAGTTAGGACCGCCACCAGCCAAGTGCAAAGTTGGGCCTATTATTTGCCAATAGGTGATAGTTGGGATTATTTAAAACCAATTTTCCTTTTATTTATCTAACTGGTTGAATAGGTAAACTGAAATTTAAACAAGATGAATCTCCTGAAGTGTACTTTTACTTATCAAATCCTCCTAACTATTTCATTTAAAAAATTAGATTATCACTTCAATATTATTATTTGCAATAATTTTGACAAGTGGGTAAAGTGGTAAACTTTAAAATTTAGCTTAAAAAGGGGGTCAAATGGGCTGAAACTAGGCTTGTAAACTAGCTGAATGAACACAAACCGGGCATGTTCGTATTCGTTCGTTTAACTTTTTCTGGACAAACGATCGAACACTAACTACTAAACGAATGGGGTTTTCTTGTTCATGTGGTGTTTGCTCGTTAAAAAAGGAACACGTTTGTGTTCATTTATGTTTGTTCGTTAACAACATAAACGTGTGGTTCATGAGAGGGATGAACATAACTGGGCTAAAAGCCTAAATCCAATTGAAAGTAAATGTGAACAACAATGTGTTTGGCCTAAAAAGTTGTTTTACTAGGCTAAATTGTAATGGGTCTTAAAAAATGTGAATAAATTAACACACGTAAGGAAATGAACTTAAAACAAAATGTAAAGTAATGAACATAAAGGAACGCAAGCTAAAGGACATAAACGAATTTAGATGAACAAATGTTCACGAACATGAATGAACGAACAAGACATGTGTTCATGTTTGTTCGTTTATTAAATAAACAAACTTCCCACCGAAAGCTGAAACGTTCATTTCACTGGCAGGCCTAGCTGAAACACGTAAGTTGTTTCATATGAAAATTCAAATTATTATTCTAACACTATGATTCTTTTTAAGCATATTTGACACATGTAGTTTTTGGAAGGAATTCTTTTTTCAGGTCAATCTGATTCTCACATGTCCTGTTCAATGTATGATTTGCAGGGAGAGAATGATGGGATATGGGCATGGACTCGGTTCAACCAACTATTTAACCACCTTCCACTTGCAGCACTTATTGAAAAGAAAATCATATGTATGCATGGTGGCATAGGGAGATCAATACATTTGGTTGAACAAATTGAGAAAATAGAAAGACCCATAACCATGGATGCTGGATCCCTTGTGTTAATGGATTTGCTATGGTAAGTTATTTTCTTTTATCATTAACGCAAAACCTTCATGTTTTGCATTTCTTTTGAATTATTTATTTTACAGGTCTGATCCGACAGAAAATGACAGTGTTGAAGGTTTGAGACCGAATGCTAGGGGACCCGGTCTTGTTACTTTTGGGGTATGCTTGCAGTTTTTAGTTTTACACACACACGCACTCAATCAATCAATCAATCAATCATACCCAGTAAAATCCCACCGACAGCAAAGCTATAAGTAGGGTCTGGGAAGGGTGGGATGTAGGCACACCGTACCTCTATCCAAAGGAATAAAGAGGTGGCTTCCAGAGAGACCCTCGGCTCTAAGTACATGTGTATGAAGCAAAATAAAGGAAATCAAAGTTTAACAGCTATATAAAAACTACTGCTAATTATAATAATATTAATAATAAGATCACAGTTTAACAGCTATATAAAAGCTAATAATAATTATAATAATAACAAAATATATGTAAGGGAAATACCATTATGGTATGTGACCTAAATAAGTTAAGTCTAAGCCCTAAGGTATTCAATTCTCTCTAAAAATCCTTAACTTTAATTCTACTTCTCCACGAATTCCTATCCTCAACCATGCATATATTTTAGATCACAGTTTAATTCTACACACACGCACTCACACATGTATATATTTTAGATGGTTTAATTGTTGTTTTACTACATTATGAGTTATTGTCAAAGCCTGCAACAGTTATTGCAATTTGGCATATGCTTTATGGGATATAGGTGGCAGTTTTGTCTCTATCTTTGGGCTATGCTTTGTCTTTAACGGATCAAAAAGGAATATTTTGCAATGTGCTGAATGGGCATAAAGTTTCAGAAGTTTTGTTAATTATAATGGCTTTATTTGGAAAAATATTATTAGTGTAACTGTATAGTTTTGTACTTTTGTTACATAAAATATGAATTTAGCTTTTTTTGTACTTAATGACCGGTAACATGGAAACATGCCGGTCAAAATTGTGAGTTGGCATGGTGAAGCGTCCTTTTCTTGACTGTTTTGGCATTTTTGTTAATCACAAGTGTTGGTGTTTTTGTTATGCTAAATAATCGAGAAAACACCATGTCAGCATTTTTAAATAACAAAAAAAGTTAAATAATAAACAAAATGACACATCGCCATGCCAACTCACCATTTTGACCTGCTTTCCCAGTTACCACAAAGTCCCAAACAAAACAAAACAAAACGTCATCTTTAATGACCATTTAGGCCCTAATTTTAGCAAATTTGTCTCATTTGGGATATATGGCATACTACATTGATATTTATTCAAAAACTTTACATTATTCATAGAATAGAACTCAAAGAATGCTTTGCAGTCAATCCAATTGTCCTGACCCATTTTAACCACTCTAAAGGTTGCTAGTCAACCCGCCCGACTGTTCAGTTTGTAACCTGTACTTGATGGCAACACCTTTCTTAACGATTTTTATGAATAACTATTGTGTTAAATATGATTACAGAAGTATATTATTTCACTGCTTATCTAATTTTCTGAATTAAAATACAATTACAGAACTATATTATTACAATAATGGACTGATTTAATAAAAACTGATTTAGAAGGTTGACTTTCAATCTTTTGACCCATCTTTACTTATTTATGTTTGCTTAAACCCATTTGACCACCGGTCAAAGTATAAAATAAACATGTCATATTTTTATCACCTTCAGATTTACATCCCTTACTAATAACTAAATAACTTCTTGCAGCCTGACAGGGTTTCAGATTTTTGTAAAAAGAATAAGCTTCAGCTTATTATAAGAGCACATGAGTGTGTAATGGATGGATTTGAAAGATTTGCTCAGGGACAGTTAATTACCCTTTTTTCCGCAACCAACTATTGTGGTAAGTATTTTATTTTTCTTGCTTACTAACTTTTAATTTATATTAGAGCAATTGTTAAAAATAGAAAACCGTATGAACTTTTGATGAATTTACACACAAGTCCCAGGACTTTTGACACTTAACGAAGAAGTCCTTTATATGAAGTTTGGTGACTTTATCTGAAGTGAGTAGAAACCAAACCCGAAAACAACCTGTTTAAATAAGAAAGGCTCACTTGACTTTTTATTTCAATAATGAAGTTTCGGTTTCATGTTGGAACTCAGACCAGTATAAAGAAATGCTCCGTTTTTGTTGGTATTTTTATTTTAAGGCTAAAATGTTACATTGGGCCATCAAAGTACTTGTATAAGTAATGCTATATTTTCATTAGGCTTTTTTAAAACTTCATGGGCCAAACCCATTCACCTTTAAACTGACCCATTGGTGACCAGTAACTGACTTAACCGAAGCTAAATAATGTCACTTCTAAATGACCTGAAGATTCTAGTTTTAGGTTCGGTTGTGGGTCATCAGTCATAACCAACAAAAAAAGGACCATTTCTTCTAATGTTAAAAAGTAAGATTTTCATTACACAGTAACGAAAATTTTCTGTAAAATAAAGTTCATAGTTTTAATTGTTTGGCTTAAAAAGCTTCAGGGTTTAATCATACACAAATAAAATCCAGTGACTTACATGCAAAAACCGTATGGTATTGTTGTGATTTTTGGTCTAAGTGGTAAAAAAAATTGAATTTAGGGACTGCCAACAATGCTGGTGCAATATTAGTTATTGGCAGAGGATTAATGATTGTCCCAAAACTAATTCATCCATTGCCGCCTCCACTTCAATCACCAGAAATGTCTCCAGAACGTCTACAAGACGACACCTGGATGCAGGTATTTAACTTATTTCTCAATTTTATTATATCTCATTTTTCCCGCTTTGAATCATTAACTTTGAAAAGCATCCGTGGTTATTTTTGCGGATGTGAAGCTTGTCTAGTTGTAAATCTTAATAGTGAGGTGTTAGCAGTTCGTATAACCTCAAAATTTTGAGAAACCTAACACTGTTTAGTGATGAAACACCGTTTCAGGGTTAAACCATGTTTTTGGTTCAGAATCATGAAACCTCAAGGGTCCAAATAAAAAAAAGAAAGAAAAAATGTTTTTGAATAGAGTTACATAAGTGACCAAACCTCTGGACACGAAAATGGCACTTTACTCTTGTTCTTTAACATACAATATTCTTTTCTATAATTATAATTTGTTTCAATATTTACAAATTCCAGTTAAACCAGGTTTTATAATTTAAAAGGTGGAAATGACATAAAAGGAGACAAATAATTAGATTTACATAACTGGTGTTAAAAGATCAAATACAAGTAAAATTTACGATGCGAAGTATGCAAAGTGAAGAAAAAGCTCACACGGTGGCTTTTACATAATTCCTCTTAATAGAGTAATTATGCTTAAACAAAATACAAGTAGAGTGGTAATAGTTACACTAATTGTAAACTGTAGTGTAATTAAAATTACTCTAATTCATTTCGTTTTATTATTGCTATACAACAAAATGAAGTAGAGTAATAAGAAATTAAGTTACTCGTAAAATGTAGCATGATTATTATTACTCTGCTTGTATTTTATTGTAGCACAATTAATCAATTCACAGTAATACCCCTACATAATTGAAATATTTTGTATATATAGTGTTAGAATTTTTCCACGTATGTCGATTGATGTCTATATAAACTTTATTTGTACCAAATATGATTTGTTGTTTTTCCATTTTTAAACTAGTAAATTTATAGCGAACCGGTCTTCACCCTAATAATTTATATTCATCTTTTTTTATAGGAACTTAATACTCAAAGACCGCCGACTCCCACAAGGGGTCTTCCACAAGATCACGATAGGGATTCGCTTGCATATATATGATCTCACCCGTTACATAATTTTTGGAGTAGTTTGTATGCTGGAAATTTACAGATGGATGTCAATTGTTTTTGTACCTTGTATAGATAATAGTAACAGTCAAAAGGAGTGCTTGTTATTTACAAGGGGTGGGCTTTGTTATTTGATTTATTTCCATGTATTTGTTTATATATGTATATTATTATGGCCACACCTTTGATGGTCTCACTAGTGAATGTGGTTGTAGCTTTTGAAGTATTATATTATGAAACCTATACGTTTAGGGTCCAAGAAAATGAAGTACGTTATTATTTGATAAAATGGCATAAATAAGAAGTATTATATTATGAGACCTTCACTTTGTAAGTGAGAGCTTTTTTCATAAAAAGTGTTGATTTAAAACTCTAGAAATTATATGTTTATAATGTTTGTTATTGAATTTAGGCACAAACTTATTATTTGGGCCTCAAGGTTTGAGTCTTGTTTATTATTAAGTTGTTATTAGTAGTTTTTGCTAAAAGTTTCGGGCTTGAATTTATGGGTTTGGATCATATACAAATGAAATTAACGTGCTAATTGTAAAAATCAAATAAAGTAATTATATGTACAAGTATAGTAATTACTCTATTTGATTCTTATAATTAGCATGTTAATTTCATTTGTATGTTAACTTTCCTCTGAATTTATAAATTTTAACTTTTTTCAGGTCCTAACATCTGAAGCTGAAATGTGAACCAGAAACCAATCCATAACATGTAGCCGAAAATAAAATAAAATAATCTTAATTGAAAAACTGAATGTAAATCTATAACAGACCCATACAAACCTCTAGTTACAAACTATGTTAAAATATCAGGCTTACACATATAACTAAAAAGTATATTAACAAATCTATACGCATACGTGTAACATTATTATTATTATTATTATTATTATTATTATTATTATTATTATTATTATTATCACGCGACCAATATTTTTCTACACCTTTCAGCTTTATATTTGACTTCAGTGTATAAAATATGTGTTACAAGCAATAATTCAACATAAAAGTTACGTGTTTTGATAACGACATTCTTAAAAAAATCACTTAAAATTTTTGTCTGTACTTTAATATTGAAAAGATACTTTATATTTTTTGTTGTCTATAGAATAAAGTAATATTTTTTAAAAATATTAAGGTTCATCGTTTTAATGTCTATATGATAACTAGTTTATATTTTCATGCTCGATCCTACCGGAAACCAATATATAATTACAAAGTAAAAGTGTTTATTTTAAAATGATATTTCTCACATGTTAGTTACCATAATTTACCTTTTTGCTTTTTATTCATCTTTTATAATTGTTAATTAGGTTTATTTACTAAAAGTTGTCCCATGTAAACAAAAAATAAACATGTCACATGCACATGATCATAGAAAATATTGAAATGTGTTTTACGTTAATGACAATTATTACATTATTATGAAAATGGTTGTCATATCTTTTAAATCATTGACATGTAAAAGGTATCAGGGGTTTCGAGGAGGAGGATGAGGAAGTTTGCATTTAGTGAAGAGGTTGAATCTTCGGCTTATTTAGCGGTAGTCTTTTTATTAAAATAGAATTATGAATTCAGGCAATGTTTAGAAATTAAATAAGTGTTAAAACATATAGATGTGATGAGAAATTAAAGAAGTTGAAAATGACAAGTTTTAATAATTTTAAGGATTATATACTCTTTGTACTATAAGTTTAAGCAAAGTTAAATTTTGCATGGGACTAGGGGTGCTAACGAACCGAGCTGCACACGATCTACTCGAGATCGGCTCGTTAAAAAGCTCGATCGAGTCGAGCTTAATCGAGCTCGAGCCTAAAGGTAAGCTCGTTTAATAAACAAGCCTGAGCCTGAACTTCACTTATCGAGCTCGAGCAGACTCGCGAGCCTAAACGAGCGTGTCAATTATATAATTTTTTAGAATATATATTTAATAATTATTAATTAATATATATAATTTTATGAAAAATAATTAAAAATAACTTAAATAACATATATTATGTTATACATAAAATTATATAGAAATATATATATATATATATATATATATATATATATATATAATTATAATTATATAAAAAAAATTATAAATAGTAAACAAGTCAAGCCTGAGCCGAGCTCGAGCTTGAAAATCTGCTCACGATCGAGCCGAGCTCGAGCTTTGAAAATAGAGCTCGAAACGAGCCAAGCTCGAGCTTAAGCTCTATGTAAGTTTAACAAACCGAGCTCGAGCGTGGTCGAGCTCCGACTCAACTCGGCTTGTTTGCACCCCTGCATGGGACCATATGGATTGACATGTTACTTGCTTATCATGTTTTTATATAGTTTTTAGTGCACAACTTTAATTTATTTTTATTTTATTAGTGTTGACTGCTAAAAGTTTGGATAGCATTTGAAGTTGGACATTTTTTGGACCAACGACTTCTTTATTTTGATTTATATGTGTACGAACTGCTTTGTTTTTATTAGCTGGTTGTTTAGGACTACGAATAAGTTTTTTAAGACTTTCATGTATTTTGGTGGTTCATTTTTATAAACCCCAAACCGTGAAGTCATACAAGATCAAAACCATTTCGGTTTTAGTTTAAACGATTTGGCTTGTGGTTTTTTGTTATTAAAATATCATTACTAATGGTTGTCTACTTAACAAGACCTTAAACACCGGTTAACTATGTAGTAAGTCAACATAAATTTTTATAGTTTTATGTGCGTGTTTTACTGAATATTCCAAAACCCATATACAAATCAAATAATGGGCATGAAATATTTTTTCTACGTAATATACCTAGTTTTATCTTCTTTTCTTTATATATATTAACTTTCATGGAAATGGAAAATAACA
Source organism: Bidens hawaiensis (assembly GCF_021521415.1). Taxonomy (NCBI): domain Eukaryota; kingdom Viridiplantae; phylum Streptophyta; class Magnoliopsida; order Asterales; family Asteraceae; genus Bidens; species Bidens hawaiensis. The sequence goes on along the minus strand of NW_027506150.1, from coordinate 88,861 downwards.
TTCTTAAGATAAATTATTAATCATATAATTAAATATTTATTTCATTTACCTTCAAATTATGTTACTGAATAATACTGCTGGTAATAAATCAAATACAGTAGATAAAGAAAATAAATAAAACAAATTAGTTTGAATATACATATTATACTATATAAAAATGAAAACCTCTTAGCTATAGTATATTTTAGTGGTGAAATCAGTGGTTGTCATGTGGCAGCCACTAACTATCTGTTTTTCTTTTATTATTTTTGAAATATGTTTGAGAACTTATTAATTTGAAACTAGAAAAAGTAATCAAAATGGAAGCTGGTGCGGTGGTTTTGTTGTGTTGTTGCAAGTTTAAGGTTGTGAGTTCAAGCCTCTTTGAGGCGTTTTTTTTTTTGTTTTTGTTTGTCTTATTTGAAAGTAATAATAGTAACAAAAAAGAAAGCTGCTGCTGTTGTGGTATTGTTTTGTTGTTACAACTTGCAAGTCCCGAGTTCGAGCATTCTTGAGGTTATTTTTTTTTTGTGTTTTTTTAAAATTGAAATAGATTTTTGTATTTATATGTTTCATACTTAATCAAGAAATGAAAATGTAAGGTAGTGTGGTGTTTCGGTTTTTAATTTGTTTTAAAAACGTTAGTTTGAGGAATTATTTTTTTGGTTTTGGTTTTAATACCGTAAAGAACGTTGCCAATACCAACCGAATTCGTGTCAACTTACGGAAACGACGCCGAGGCGTAACCAACACAGAACTGCCCAGCGCACCCAGGCGCAACGCACCGGGTAACAACCTAGTTGAAATAAATAAAGGAGCAAAGAATAGAAGAAGAATGAATGAGGATTCCTGTTGCACATAACTAGGTAAGACATGGATGCTTTAAAACATATATTCTAGAGTAAACTGCGGTTTTTATCCTCTAGTTTGTTGAAATCTTCGGTTTTAGTCCAATAATTTTAAATTTGTGATTTTCGTCCATGTGATTTCATTTCACTTGTATTAAACCCGATCCCACTAACCCTGATAAGTTTGGTCGTTAAAACCATAAGCGTGTACCTCACCTGAGGGGCAGTATAGTGTTTTTTCTCCCCATAATAAAACCCGGCCCCACACGTGAGAGGGCTTGCGAATTAAGGCTGGGGTTTATTTAGGGAGAAAAAGGACAAAGCTGCCCCTCACGTAAAGTGCGTAGCGATGGGTTTAACGACCAAACTTAACGGGGTTAGTGGGGTCGGGTTTAATTGCAAGTGAAATAAAACCACAGGGACGAAAATCACAAATTTGAAACTATTAGACTAAACCGTAGATTTTGACAATTCATTGGACGAAAATCGTAGTTTATTCTTTTTATCATCTTGGGCCAGGAAAAGGGGGGGGGGGGGGGGGGGGAACATGTCAAGTATTAGCTTGGGACCATGGCTTCTTAGGACTATTCTGGATGTACAATTCAATTTCAGTGATCATATTTCATTTCAGTTGGAAAATGCAGTCAAATGTTTGGAGTAGTATAAGCGATCGAGGAGTAGTAACTCATATCACGGGAGGAAACTTTGTACAGAGTTCTATTACTATTAATGGGTGGCTCCACGATTTCTTATGGGCACAAACATCCTAGGTAATTCAGTCTTATGTTTCTTCATTATTCGCAATGACCTTTTTTTTCTAGATGCTTATTTTGTATGGGCTTTTAGTTTAATGTTTTTATTCAGTTGAGGTCGTTATTAAAAAGAATTGTTTTCGTTCAATGGTCCGGACATTACTTCTGTAGCTGTAGCTGAAGTCGATGGCACAATAGGCTAAAATATGTAGTTATATTATTATTATTATTATTCCACTAAGTTTAAAAATCTACGTTTTATGATAGTTTTCTAATTTCTTTATCCTCTTTATATGCTTTATTTAATAATTTTGCCTGTTGAAACTTAAGTGAACCGATTTTTTTATTATACACTTCAAACAAGATGTATCTAGACATGGAAGTCAAAGTCTACTTTTGCTAACGCAAACGTATTATTAAATTGGATATAGTGACGTGATTAATTTAATTTTTGTTGTTGAGTAAACTAATAGAGAAATTTAGTTTATATTTATCCCTTCAAATTTTCATATCGGTTAAATTTCATATTTTACGATTCACGAAAGGCTCTATAATTACATAAATGAATACATATGATAAATCGATCATGTATTAATACATCTTAGTTTACAAATTTATGATATAAACCTAGGTAGTAATCGTAAAAAACAAATACCAGATTTAATTAAATTTGTATACACGCATATGAACGTGCACTCGAGTCAGTTCCGACACCAAAAAACAACATTGATGGTCGGTTAATTTGTGTATATTCTAGTTCGTTAATTTTATATATTTAATTGTTTATTTCGTGAACTTCGATACTTCATACGTGTTTGTTATGTTTCGGGTAGCAGGTAACTGATGCAACTATTTTGGACCTGTATGAGCACGCAATGAAGACTCGAGATGTTCAGCACGCAAAACGAGACAATAAAATGAAGAATGCTGGCGAGGAGACTCGTCGCTCTACGCGATAGGTGTGAAGATAGTCCATCATGTATCGCAATGGACTTAAATTAATGACCATTGACTTTTTGGTCCATTGCGTAATGCGATAGACCTATGAAGACCCCATTGCGCATCGTGATGGGTGCCAAAATCGTGAAAGTTAGGGTTTTTTATTATACAACATGTTGGACGATCCTATCATTATCATTCACATTCCAGAGCAGTTCCAGGGCAGGAAAAGACCATTTCCATCCTCCCGAAGCATCCAGAGATCATCTACATGGCATACGTTATCAGAATTAAAGATCTTTTGATATCGAAGCGCGGCTAATCTTCTCGAATCATACCCGAGATGTAAAGTATTGTATTTTACAGTTTTTCTCATGTGTTAAGAACGAATGAGTTGTAATTGTCTTCGATTAATCTAAGAGTATTGATATATAATATTACTTTGCAATCAGTCGGTTTAGGTTTATTTGGATCAGAACGATTTGTTTGCTAGTTGTTATGATAATTGCTTATAGGGTTGTTTGGACTAGTTGAATATGACGAAGCATACAATTGACCTTAGTTGAGTCACACTGGAAGGGACTATTTGATAACTAGTTCCGTGTGTTAGCAATGGTTGATGCCTAAGGTTCAACTTGTTTATCAATTTGAGTTGATCTTTGACAATTAATCTGTTAAGTAAATATGAGATTACTTTTTATTTAATTACTTAAACCCCGGGTGTGATTTGTCTTTGTCTATTGATTGGACTTTGCTCAGTTTACTTGTTTGGCTATTAAATCTAATCTCTTGCTAGTGTGATCAGCACTCATTACTGTTACTTCATAATTTTAGAAATTGGTTACATATTACACTGACCATATACTCATGATGGATACGATACCTGACTTACCCTATCTGCATAGGTTAATTGGGTTTTTCATGACTCGAACGACGGTCATCAAACATACAATATATACATGCTCAAGTCCTCATAATATTAAATGGGTCCTGTCGGGGTATGGTACTAAGAACCCTAATTTATTATGTTTTGGGCTTATTTTATTATATGGGCTAATACATTTGTTATTGGGCTGAGGGGGTTTTGTGGAGGTAACCCTAACTGGGCTAGGCCCATTAGGGTACCATGATGGTGGCCATGAGGCTCCCTATATAAGGAGGTCTCCACCTCCTTATCAAGGGTTGGCAAATAGCTCAATAAGAGCCACCACCATATTTTTGTGTCTGTGAACAAGAGATCCTCTGGATTTCTTAGCGGTCACCTCCACACCCCCAAAAGTCACAGCAGATCACAGCAGCGGTCGGAGCAGAAGCAAGCAAGTCGTGGTTCATTCATCTCGAAGTCCGTGGAAACATCGTCATGGGTCAGGTCAGATTCATTTCACGTTTCTACATTTGGCGCCATCCGTGGGAGGGCAATGATCCACACTTCGCTTCTCGTTTCGGCCCTCCGATCTGTCCATCAGCATCTCAGATCTACGGATCTGTTCATCAGATCTACGGATCTGTTCATCAAGATCTACAGATCTGTTCATCAAGATCTCAGATATACGGATCAATATTCCAGATCTGTTCATCAATATTCCAGATCTGTTCATCAATATCTCAGATCTGTTCATCAATATTCCAGATCTGTTCATCGATATCTCAGATCTACGATTTCTTCTCTCAAATATGTTCTTCCGTAGATCTAAAAAATATTTCCAGATCTGGAAATACTATCAGATCTGTTGGAAGAAAAACACAAGAAGAAATACTATCGGATCTGAACAATGATCTGGAAATACACAGGAAGAAATACCCGATATTTTGGGGAAAACCCTCATATCTGTGCTGAATCAGATCTGGGTTCGCTCATGCGTCAAGCATGCTTAAACATCAAGCATGCTCAAACATCTAAGTATGCTCACGCATCGATGCTCACGCATCAAGCATGCTCACGCATCAAGCATGCTCAAACATGCGCGCAGGCACCGAGCGCGCGACAAGCATGCTCACGCATCAAGCATGCTCAAGCATCAAGCATGCTCAAGCATCAAGCATGCTCAACCATCAAGCATGCTCAAGCATCAAGCATGCTCAAGCATCAAGCATGCTCAAGCATCAAGCATGCTCAAACATCAAGTATGCTCACGCATCGATGCTCAAGCATCAAGCATGCTCACGCATCGATGCTCAAACATTAAGCATGCTCAAACATGCGCGCAGGCACCGAGCGCGCGACAAGCATGCTCACGCATCAAGCATGCTCAAACATCAAGCATGCTCAAGCATCAAGCATGCTCAAACATCAAGCATGCTCAAGCATCAAGCATGCTCAAACATCAAGCATGCTCAAACATCAAGTATGCTCACGCATCGATGCTCAAGCATCAAGCATGCTCACGCATCGATGCTCAAACATCAAGCACGCTCAAACATGCGCGCAGGCACCGAGCGCGCGAAAAGTCAACCCACAAGATACAGACCAAGGCTTAAAATCAAGATGTCATGAAGACAGCCAAAACCTATGCTCATGGCGCATAGCACATGCTCAAGCAGGCTCAAGCATCAAGCATGCTCAAACATCAAGCATGCTCACGCATCACGCATGCTCACACATCACAGATGCTCACGCATTCAAAATCTCTAGATCATGCGCGCCACCGCGGATCAACTTCGGATTCCGCATGCGCGCTCCCGGCGATCACTCTTCGCCACAGCGGTTTGCATTCGCGCCACCGCATACATGTTTTTGCATACATGTTTCACACTTCCTTTTATTAATTTGAGCAATATGACAACATTATATTGACATCAAACTAAAAATAAAACGAAGTAAAACATACATGCGCGAGCTTCAAGCTCAAATGCGTTGACGAGTCTTAACTCTAAAACGTCAGGGCCTTAGCCCAAAAATATGAGCCTTAGCTCAAACTTAAAAGTTGGGAATCCTCATAAACCCACAGGCCTCGCGCCAAGGGTGGAATACTCAGACCCACAGGTCTCGCGCCGAGGGTGGAATACATAGACCCACAGGCCTCGCGCCAAGGGTGGAATGCTCATAAACCCACAGGCCTCGCGCCAAGGGTGGAATGCTCATAGACCCACATGCCTCGCGCCAAGGGTGGAATGCTCATAGACCCACAGGCCTCGCGCCAAGGGTGGAATGCTCATAGACCCACAGGCCTCGCGCCAAGGGTGGAATGCTCATAGACCCACAGGCCTCTCATAGACCCACAGGCCTCGCGCCAAGGGTGGAATGCTCATAGACCCACAGGCCTCGCGCCAAGGGTGGAATGCTCATAGACCCACATGCCTCGCGCCAAGGGTGGAATACTCATAAACCCACAGGCCTCGCGCCAAGGGTGGAATACTCATAAACCCATATGGCTACGCGCCATACTAAAAGGTTCGGCCACGAGCCGCGCAAGCACCTGTGACATCATTATTATTATCTGGCCGTTTGTGCCTCCACTATTATTTTGAAGACAAGCCGGGATAGTCATCCTGCGCAGAAGAGGCCCTTGGCCAGTCATTATCATCATATTACAGCTCGTAAGCCGCCTTGCGCGCGAGCTTAATTATTCTACAAGCTCGTAAGTCGCCTTGCGCGCCAGCTTCATTATTCTACAAGCCCGTAAGTCGCCTCGTGCGCCAGCTTCTTTATTATTACAGCTCGTAAGTCGCAATACGCGCAGGCTCTCATTATTCTACAAATTCGTAAGTCGCCTCACGCGCCAGCTTTATTATTTTATAGCTCGTAAGCCGCCTTGCGCGCCAGCTTCATTATTCTACAAGCTCGTAAGTCGCCTCGCGCGCCAGCTTCTTTATTATTACAGCTCGTAAGTCGCCATGCGCGCAGGCTCTCATTATTCTACAAGCTCGTAAGTCGCCTCACGCGCCAGCTTTATTATTCTACAGCTCGTAAGTCGCCTCACGCGCCAAGCTTTATTATTTTACAGCTCGTAAGCCGCCTCGCGCGCAAACTTCATTATTCTTCAGCTCGTAAGTCGCCGCGCTCGCCAGCTTTATTATTCTTAGCTCGTACGTCGCCGCACGCGCCAGCTTTATTACTCAGCTCGTAAGTCTCCTCGCGCGCAGGCTTTTATTATTCTCAGCTCGTAAGTCGCTTCGCGCGCAGGCTTTTGTTATTATTATAGCTCATAAGTCGCCTCGCGCGCAAGCTTTATTATCAGGCCCCGCGCCACTATTATTATGATGCGTGCTATATCTTATTCATACTAGTGCACCATCATCATCATAAGGATCACAACATGTCACCATCATGGAGAAAACCTCCCAAAACTCAAAGACAAGGCCGAAGGAAAGGGAAGAAACCGCCTCACGATCTAGCACACCTTATAAAGTCCAGTGCTCCACCTAAACGCTTGCACGCCTAGGAGCAACACTGGACTTGGGGGGCTTGTCGGGGTATGGTACTAAGAACCCTAATTTATTATGTTTTGGGCTTATTTTATTATATGGGCTAATACATTTGTTATTGGGCTGAGGGGGTTTTGTGGAGGTAACCCTAACTGGGCTAGGCCCATTAGGGTACCATGATGGTGGCCATGAGGCTCCCTATATAAGGAGGTCTCCACCTCCTTATCAAGGGTTGGCAAATAGCTCAATAAGAGCCACCACCATATTTTTGTGTCTGTGAACAAGAGATCCTCTGGATTTCTTAGCGGTCACCTCCACACCCCCAAAAGTCACAGCAGATCACAGCAGCGGTCGGAGCAGAAGCAAGCAAGTCGTGGTTCGTTCATCTCGAAGTCCGTGGAAACATCGTCATGGGTCAGGTCAGATTCATTTCACGTTTCTACAGGTCCATAAAAAAAACAAAGTATTTGAAACCATCATCTCACAACTCTGATAGCTCCAAAGCTCAAATGATAAAAATGATTTAAAGCATCTACAGATGGGTTGTCAATAGTAGAGATCAAAGTTTGTGCATGCGAAACACAAAGACCAATATCAACCGTAGCACGTGGTTTAGTAAGGTTAATCTATTATCCAGCGGATAGAAGCCTCACTCACTAATAAGATTAAGTCTTACGTGCAGCCGAGAAAGTAGAGAAACACCATACCCCTTTGAGCGCCCGATTTGCCCATAAATATTTGGCTTGGACGAGAATATCAACTACATAAGGGTGTCTTGGGCATCCTAGATATTTTCATGTTCTAACCTATATCTTTCACTCACAACTTTCTTCTTACTCCGATTATCCTTTATAAGAACAACTAACTTATTCTCATGTCGGAGGGGGATTATAGAAGACCCTTCTTACAATAAGCTCACGGTTTGTTTTATATGTACATATCCTTTCGAGCCTTCAAGCCCTGGAGCCTTCTAGACCATCACCCACTATTATTTTTTGTAGCAACAAGGCTCATTTATTGTTACGCCTAGGTATATAAGGTTCATTGGTCTAACTCACGTAACATAACATACCTCTTTGTTTACATATAATATAACGACCAGTGTAATCTGGTTAATATTATTCGAAACTAACCATCTTGGATTTTACACACACACACACACAATTTACAACATTCTTTTCAATGTTGGTGCATTATAAGAAGTGTTATAGGTCATTCTTTTCATTTTCTCTCATTCACCACGTCTGCTCTATCTCAATGCGAACTCAGCTTTTCTTGCATCATTCAATACTACCACCCCAGCCCCAATTAAGAGTCATTTCCCCTCATTTTCCACCATTCCATTTTGTTTAATATAAAAAAAAAATAAAAAAAAAGCAAAAAAACATTGATTGGACAAGGGCCCACCCACCCTAAAGGGTGTGCATGACTATCCTCATTCTGGTCTCGTCATATGTAAAAAGACGGGGGCGACGCGGTACTCAACGACACCCTTGAAGGACCATTTGGCCACGTAGGATCCTTCAAGGGTGATGCTCAAATAACATGTTCTATGTGTTTTCTATATTGTACCTTTGTGATAATAAGTTGTACTAAGTGTTTTGTATGATATACCTTTGTTATATATTTTGTAATCTCCGCGTTAAGTTGAAAACATACACATGCCTGTCTTTCCTTTCTGTCATAAACAATGCTTCTCCTTCCAATCCGTCTCATGGCTCAAAAGTGGTTTTCAGTGTTCCCAAGTTCACTTAACAAAAGAAAGGAAAGGAAATGAAAATTTTTCCTTTCATTTCTATTCTTCTCTTTTTCTTTTCTTTCCTTTCTATCTTTCCCTTCGATTCCATTTAGAAGGAAAGAGATTCTTCCAGAGTCACTCTTACAACCTTTATTTCTTTTATTTAATGAAACTATGAAACACCGCTTAATCTTAATCCCTTTATTTTTCTTTCTAAAAAAACTCTGGAACACGTCTTTGCTTATTTCCTTCCTTTTTCTTTCTTTTACATCCTTAACACCCTGTTTCCGAGTTCTTTAAGGACAGAAAAGAAATAAAATGAAAGAAAAGGAAAAAATTATTGTGTTCCAGATATTTTTTGAAGTAAGGAAAAAAAAAAGGAGAAAGTTGGTTTATCTAACCCCGCACCGTGTGAGTCGAAACACTAGTTACAAACTTACAAATTATTAATTATATAAAAAAACAAAATCCAAAAGCCCTTTCATTTTCAACTTTATGTAAAGAAGTGTAGTTGTAGTGGTAACAACATATTAAAAAGGAAAGATTCGAGGTCTAAATAAAAAAAAGTCAAATAGAGGATGAATTAAATTAACAAACAGTTGTTTAATTTTCAAACCAACTTCATTCATTCATTATATCTTCTCGATTATCAAAACCCATCACTCTCTTTCATTTCACTCACCCAATGACCCAAGTGGTTGCCGTCGCAGGTTGCGGCGGCGTATGCGGTGGCGAAAACAGAAGGTCAACCAAAGAAGAAGACGAAAGTCAACTCTCGATACTGGAGCTAATAATCGCAGCTTTCCGGAAGTCAATGGCGGCGTGTCGAGTCGATGATCAGATTGTCGAAGCGAAACCCAAGTTCCGACAGATGGAAATCGGATGGCCGACAGACGTCCAACATTTGACTCACGTTACATTCGACCGGTTTCATGGGTTCCTAGGACTTCCGGTTGAGTTCCAAGTTCAAATCCCGTCTCGTGTTCCCAGTGCCAGGTATCTAATTTTGGGTTTTTTTTTTAAAAAATTATTAATTGTTTTAAGTTAGAAATTAATGATATCTGTGTATGACAGTAAATGTTTTGGAATTTAGGGTTTATGGTGGTCAATGGATTTTTACTAAAATCCAACAATATTGGGGCCCTCATATTATATGTTTGATTTTTAATTAATAGCTTTATTGCTTTTTATTAATTCCAACCAAACGGTCCCAACTAATAAATTGGTTGCTAACTATGTCATCTTTTAAAGTATTTTTTTCTCAGCAGTTCGCGACTAACAGAATCCTAACGCCGTTAGTTGTAGGTCGCCAGCAAAATGTTTTTGCCCGGAAAACTCAACATTTTTGTAACCTTGGATCAGACCGACCTTTAGGAACCTTTTTCTAGTAAAAGCTCGAATTATTGAGGTCGCCGAAACCCTAGAACCATCGCCAGAAGTTGGTGGTGGTTGGTTGGTGGTGAGTTAGTTGGTGGTGGTAGTGGTGTTCAAGTTGAGTTTTCTGGCAAAAAATGTGACTTTTCCGGCCAAAAGCGTTTTTCCGGCGACCTAAAAATAACGGCGTTAGGATTCTGTTAGTCGCGGACCGTTGGGAGCAAATTCATTAGCAGCCAATTCGATAGTTGGGACCAGCAACGACCAAAAGATGATTGCTGGGATTGATAAAAACCAATATACCTTTTTAATAAAACAGTAAGGGTCTGTTTGGTATGAGGTAATGGTAGTGAGTGGCGGTGGTGGTGGGGGGAGGTAGGTGGTGGTCGTGACATCGGTGGGCGGTGATGGTGGTTGGTGGTGGTGGGCGACGGGAGATGATGGTGGTTGGAGGTGGGTGGTGGTGGTGGTGTTGGGGTGGGTGGTGGCGGTAACGGTGGAGGTGGCAGGCGGTGGTTGGCGGCGGTGGTGGTGAGGGGCAGGGGCGACGGTTGATGGTGGTGGCCGGCGGGTGGCGGTGGTGGTCGCCTAACACTGATGATGATGGTTGGTGGCGGTAACGACGTCGGTGGACGACAATGGTGGTGGATGGTGGCGGCAGCGGCGGTGGTGGTAGTGGTGGTAGATGTTGATGGTGGTGGAAGGGTGGTGAAGGTGATGTAAGGTGAAAGAGAGAATGGAATGAAAAAAAACATGGGGTATGGATGGAATGAAATTGGGGTGTTTTAGAGGGAATGGATGCTTGCGGTGCGCGCATATAATGTATATATGTGTGAACCCTCGGGTGGGCAAAAGTAAAATTGTACTAATTTTGACGTTATTTTACTAATCTCGTGAAAATAACGTTAAAAGTGATGGAAGGTTAATCAGGCATCATGTGGTGGCGTTGATAGCCGAAAGGCAAGGGTACATGCACCAATCAGCCAGCGTCCCGATGATTGAGTGCTATGTGCCTTATGTCCAAGGCTTGATGCAAAACTACTATAGAGCCGGGGGTCTCACCGGAAGCAGCCTCTCTATCCCCACGGGGTAGAGGTAAGGCTGTCTACATCTTACCCTCCTCAGACCTTGCCATAGCTTTGCTATTGGTGGGATATACTGAGTACGATGATGATGATGATGATGATGATTATGGAATGTCATTCCATTCCTTTGGTCAACCAAACACACTTTTCTCCATTCCCTCACAATGGGTCATTCCATTCCGCCCTCCATTCCTGCATACCAAACGCTACCTAATTAAAGCTGTCTGGGAAGAATCCTAAGTTCAACAATTTGGGACCTACTTCTTTCATTGCTCAAACTCTAAGTTTGAGTTCTGAGATTCATAACATTAAAACTGATTACTTAATAAATATTATTATTGTGTTGCATGTTGGCATATAGAGGTGGGCGCCAAACCCGGTTCCGGACCTGACCCGAAGGTACGAACCAGGTTTCAGTTTCTGGCACCATTCCTGGACCTGGAACCGGAACCGTTTCCACCTCTACCATATCAAAACCCGATCGTGCATGGAACTGGCTCCTAGCCGACCTATTTCTTGACCTTTTTTTACCATACCTGGAACCGGGTCCTACCAGATTCCAGTTCCTGAAAAAACCTGATTAGCCCACCGCTATTGACATATGTTTTGTTTTTGTGTAGCGTTAGTGTGTTTGGTGTATCTGCTGAATCAATGCAATGTTCTTATGATTCAAGAGGAAATAGTGTCCCCACGATTCTGTTACTCATGCAAAAGCGGTTATATGCTCAACAAGGTTTAAAGGTATACTTTGTTATCAAATAATAATATAACTTTTGCTTTTAAAAAGGTGTAAATTTAGGTGATTTTCTGCTCATGTGATGTCACCCTTTATAGTTTTTTTGTTAGTTACCCAGTTAGTTGAATTAGGGGCGGAAATTCCCAAAACGATACAGTTATATATGGGTTGAGTTGGGTCTAGTGTAACCCGTCTAATAAACGTTCATGTTTGGGTTGGGTTGGGTTGGGTTGTTGCCCTTGTGGATAAATAGCTGAACCGAAACAAAAATAAAACACCAAAAACTGAACCGAGAAAAAAAAACCCGAGAGTTTGGTTCTGTGTTTTCATTAAAGCCAAACTTTCGGTTTTGCGTGTAATTAAAACCGCAAAAACATATCCGAAATTATAAATTTTCATTTCTTATTTTCGATTTTAAGTAATTGTTAATAGTTTAATATCTAATGTAACCCGAATATTTTTAGCCCAAAAGTATAATATTCACAGTTAATTATTATCTAACAAAATAAATTAGGCCCAAATTTGTTATTTTTGGACCCAAATTTTCAAGGAAATGGCAAAACAAAAAAAAGCGTAAACTTACCGAAACCAAACATTCTTAAAAAACTGTAAAAAACCAAACCAAAACCAAACGGTTTTCAAACACTGAAAAGACAGAAAAAAGTTTGGTTTCTAAAACTCAAAAATCGAAACCAAACGATTTCAAAAGTCAAAAACCGAAGAAACCGAAACTGAACTTTTTTCAAAGACTCAAAAATCGAGGCTTGAGCCCCAAACCGACCCCTACCTAGCAGCCTGTTTGATCAGTTCAGGTAAACAGGTTACGTGGGTCGTAAATGGGTCACATTGGTCCGGGATAGAGTTGAGGTTTTCAACACGATTAAGTAAATGGGTCGGGTTCACATGAATGACACCAACCCGCAACCCATTTTATCTAACCAAAAACCAACTTATTTTTTTCTGTTATTCATAGGCAGAAGGAATATTCCGTATAAACCCTGAAAACAGTCATGAGGAGCACGTGCGGGCCCAGTTAAACCAAGGCACGGTTCCTGAAGACATAGAGGTTCATTGTCTCGCGAGCTTAATTAAAGCTTGGTTCCGGGAACTGCCATGTGGTGTACTTGACGGGCTTTCACCCGATGAGGTTTTGCGGTGCAACACTGAAGAGGAACGGGTCGAGCTTGTTAAAAAGCTAAAACCCACTGAAACCGCGTTGCTTAATTGGGCTATTGACCTTATGTCTGACGTGGCGCAACATGAAGAATTGAATAAAATGAATGCTAGAAATATCGCCATGGTTTTCGCCCCGAATATGACTAAGGTAACTTTTTGAAATTTATGGTTGTGTTTGTGTTTGTTTATGTTAATTTGTTAATAGTATAAACGAACTGTTAACTAACAAACATACCTCAACATAGGTAAACAAACCTTTGAGCAACCACCAGCTAAAAATAAATGTGAACATCAATTTGTCGGGCCTAAATGATTAATAAAACTACACTAAACTGTATGGGGTCTAAAATTTAATTGAATCAATAAACAAACGAACTTAAACACATGTAAACCAACGAACATAAATGAATGCAAACAAGCGAACGGTCACGAACATAAATGAACGAATGACACGTGTTCATGTTCGTTTGCTTAACTAAATGGACACAAAATTTTGTTCATGTTCATTTGTTTGTTCAGTTCGTTTACAAGCATACAAATTCGGTGTGATTTACACCACTAAAACTTTGAAAAGTATGATCTTATTCTTACCCTTTCATTGTTTTTGTTTTTCTAATAGTTAGAATGCATAATAGTAATTTTAAAGATATTTTGGTGGTGTACAAATCAGCCGCCATATTTTGGCACGGACCCATTTGGCAGGCCGCTTACGTTGAGTAACGGGTCAAAACAGGCAAGTTTTAGAACAGGTCAAACCTGGTCACAATGCAGTAACGCACCCTAAGCTAAAATATTTTAACTGCTTTTAAAATACCATCTGGATGAAATTAATGTTTTCGCACTACGTTTCTTGTTCAGATGTCCGATCCGTTAACAGCACTAATGCACGCGGTACAAGTCATGAACTTACTTAAAACCTTAATCACAAAAACACTTAGAGAACGTGAAGAGACTACCGCCATGCGGGGCCCACAAACCTATAATGTGGGGCCTGATAGTGACTTGAACAACCCTGAAGGGATGCAAACTAGTAGTGAACTCAGAAGACCCGTATCAGAAGATGAAGACGGGTGTGGTCAAGGTGACAATAGTGATTATGAAGTCGAATCGTTAAATGAGATGGAAGAAACCTTCTTGAAACAGATAGAAAAGAACAAAAACGCTAAAAGTCGGTTCAAGAAAGAACTTAATAATTTGGTAATGCAACATTCGAGCCCGACTAACGGGTTTGATTACAAAGAGGGGTCTTAAATTTGATTGTTGTATTTATGTGAAGTAGCTGTTATTGTTGTCTTTTATTTAACTTTTATGTAACCCATATATACCATGAAGATGATGTCTGTGAACTCTTTTCTAACCCTTGTAATCCTGTATTAACAATGTAAACGGTGACAAACAAAACCGGCTATAATAAAATATTATTCCAAACATGAAAGAAAAATATATATAAAAGTGAAAAGGTTAGATAGCTCAATCCAAACGGGACCGAAACCTAAAACTGACAAACTGTTAAAACCGTTGGACGGTTTCAGTGGTTTTGAACTATCTAAATGTTTTGTTATTTTCTATTTCTTGAACAACATATGGTCTTTATATATATATAGGGGTGGGTTCTAGTAAAAACTCCTTTTAAAAAAAAAACTTAAAAACTTTTAAAAACTTTTAAAAAACTATTTTTAACTTTTTTTAAAATTTCTTTTGAAGTTTCTTTTTTTTTCCATTATTCTTATATGTTGTTAATGGTTCAAAAAAAAAAAAAAACTTGTCGGTAACTTCGTCGGTATAGTGCGCATGTGTAATAGTGTGCATTGCATATATGCAAAAGTGTTTGTATTGTATAGAATACAACACTATTGCACATATTTGATACACACTATTGTATATATGCAATATAAGACTAATACACACATCAAATACACATTAGTACGTATGTGTAATACAACATTAACGCGCATGTGCACCACATCGACTTTTATTTTATTATTATTTTTTTTCCATATAATACAACACTACTACACATATACAATACACAAATATTGAATATATGCAATAAAACACTATTAAACTCAAAAATACATAGTAATACACATGTGTAATACAACGGTATCGCGCAGTAATACGTATGTGCATTACGGCGGGTTTTTTTTTTATTTTTTTTATATTTTTCGAGTGAAATATAAGAAAATATAAGAATAATGGCTAAAACAGAATTTTGAAAATATTTGTTTATTTTTAATTAAAAATAATTCTTTAGGAGTTTTTTAGTTTTCTCTCTAAAGACGAGTTTTCTTTTGATCCTCTTCCTATATATATATATATAGGGGAGAGATGTTTTGAGAACCATGTTAAGTTTTAAGAACTCAATTCTAGGCCACACATTTAATTAAATGGATTGGAATATGTGATTGAGATTAAATCTGGCAAAAAAGTCAAAGTAGGAGAGAAAATAAATATGTAAGTGGTTACACTAACTTTTACGTCCGTTACACATGTGTAAAAAGTCGACTCGGTGCGTAAAAAATTCTGTAATTTTTTTACGTGTATGTAACTTACATATATTACGCATGTGTAAAAAAAATTCGAAAAAAAAAATCGTTATACTGAGTTCTTTCGAGTTTTTAAAACTCAAAGGGGTTCTTAATTGTAATCTCCCCTATATATATATAGGGTAAGGTTAAAATGAAAACCCACTTAAGTTGTGAAAACTCTAGAAACTCATTCTTAACCACATGCTTTTAATTCAAGTTTAAATCTTGTGGTCCACAATTAAAGTGAATAAAAAATGTAAATATAAATATAACTTTTTCTCTCTTCTGAAAACATATATAAAAATTAGTAAAAAAATGTTAAAAAATAACAAAACATTTTTATTTTGATGTTTCGATGTTTTGTATTAAATTTTACAACATATATTATATGTAAACAAAAATGATGTTACATAGGGTTTTCACAACTCAAGTGGGTTTTCATTTTATACTTTGCCTATATATATATATATATATTCTTAGAACAAGTGTAGGTTATATGTCTTTTTGTAGGGTGTGTACTTTTTTGTTGATATTTAATGCAAACACATGTAAGATAGTTTTTCGTACTATTCATCACAATGCAACTACATGTTGATGTATATTAATATATTGAGTAGGAAGAAATTGGTTTTGGATAGAAGGAAATTTTAATGTATGAATAAATTATACTTGTGTAGGATAAAAATGCAAGAGAGAAAAAATAAGTTATAAAAATAAATGAATTCTTAATATTTTTCAATTATAATAATTTGATTAGTTATATTAATTGAATAGATAACTATTATATTTATTAGTTATATTAATTGAAGAGAGAGCATGCATTAATACTTTCCTCAATTTATCTTTAAGAATTTAAAACCTAAAATGAAACTAGTGACCCATATCCATTTATCGCAGTAATCTTATTTCTCTCCTGAACCATCCCTATATATATATGTGTGTGTGTGTGTGTGTAGAAAATGTTCAAATAAAAATGAGTTTTCTTGGAATTGTAAAAACTAATAGATTTTTGACACGTGTCATTACAACATATGGTGAAAGAACAAGTATAGGAAACTATGTCAGTTATAATGGTGAAAGGGTAATTATAGGATCCTAAGTCGGTTTTTGGTAATTTTAAATCTCAACCGTTGATTAACATGATTCAATGGGTATGATCTATTCATAGTCTTCCTAGGAAACTACTTGTTTTTAGGATAACCCTCCCAATATATATATGGGATCAGAATCATATGAGAACTTTTTGGGAATTGAGAATTATGAGAACCATTTTGGACCACAGAAAAACCCAAAAATAAAAAAAAACACAAAAATAAAAAAGTAAAAAAAACCTAAAATTCTTATTTATCATCCCGGTTTCTAAAAAAAACAACGAAAAAAAATTCTCGGTTTAGCTAAATTATACATATACATATACATACATACATACATACATACATACATATATATATATATATATATATATATATATATATATATATATATATAATATGTACATATATGTACACATATATTTTTTTATACACATATGTATAATTTAAGGTAAATGATAATGCACATATGTGTACATTACGTAACTAGAGATTAAATGAAATTATACATATATGTTTAGGTTTAATATTAAAAAAATTTTCGGTTTTTTTAATGAAGCCGGAATAAAATATAAGAATTTTGGTTTTTTTACTTTTTTAAAATTTTCATTTTTTTTGTTTTATAATTTTTAAAAGGAATATTGGTTTTAAATAATCCCAACTATGGCCTATTGGTAAATATCAGTCCCAACTTTACACTTGCCTGCTGACCGTCCCAACTATTGATGTATTTGTTTTTAACAGGCCGCGACTAATGGATGTTAAATCCGTTAGTGATTTGCTGACGTGGACCTTCTTCTCCGGCTGCTTCACGCCGGAAACTTGCCGGAAACCTGCAACTCGCCTCCATTCTCCCTAATATCATTACACCATCTCTCTTTATCTTTCCGCTCATTCGAAACCTAACCGATGTGCCGCCGTTGTTGTCTTCGGCGAAGTCCACCCTCGTCAATCGTGCACCATTCGAGGTAATTGACACATCATTCGACTCATTTTTATCCTCTTAACAAAAGCCCTATGCTTATTTTGTAAATCGTGTAACATTGATTTTAAATTTTTGAAAATAAAATCGGGTTTGGTATATAGGGATTGGCCATGAAAGAAGATGAAATCTACTTCCTTTTCTAATTTCCGATGTCTTTTGAAGAGGGAGGGAGACGGTGTGACGATATTAGGGAGAATGGAGGCGAGTTGCAGGCTTCCGGAAAGTTTCCGGCGTGATGCGGCCGGAGAAGAAGGTCCACGTCAACAAATCACTAACAGAGTTAACATCTGTTAGTCGCGGCCCGTTAAAAACAAATACATCAAAAGTTGGGACGGTCAGCAGGCAAGTGTAAAGTTGGGACTGATATTCACCAACAAGCCATAGTTGGGATTATTTAAAACCAATATTCCTTTTTTAAATATTTTTTAGATGTTTTTTTAGTGGTCCAAAATGATTCTTAAAGTTTTCAATTTGCAAAGGGTTCTCTTAGGATCCTTACTATATATGTGTGTGTGTATATATATATATATACAGAGGTGGGATCTAGAGAGAACTCCTCTTAAAGAGAGAACTAGAGAACTAATAAAAACTATTTTTAACTTTTAAAAAAAAATATTTTGCGATTTTTTTCTTTCCTCTTTCTAATAAGATGATATTGTTACTAAAAAATAAAAAAAACCATCGATGTAGTGCATATGTGCACTAATGTGTATTGCATATATACAATAGTGTTTTATTGCATATAATCAACACAATTGCATTATATAATACACACTATTGAATATATGCAAATATAAACACTAATAATTGTACTCAAAACAACCTATCGTATATACGTAATACAACACTAATACACATATGCACTATATTGTTTTTTGGTATTTTTGTATATAATATAACACTATTACACTAATACAATACAAAAAATTGCATATATGCTATTCAACATTATTGCACATATACAATAGTGTTTTATTTAATATAATCAACACAATTGCATATACAATACACACTATTGAATATATCCAAATATAAACACTAATAATTGTACTCAAAACAAACTATCGTATATACGTAATATAACACTAATGCACATATGCACTATATTGTTTTTTTTGGTATTTTTGTATATAATATAACACTATTGCACTAATACAATACAAAAAATTGCATATATGCTATTCAATATTATTGCACATATTAAAATACACACTAGTGCACATATGCAATAAAAAAGTCGATGTATTGCATATGTGCACTACGAGTTTTTTTTTATTTTTATTTTTTTTATATTTTTCGAGTGAATGGTAACAAAATATAAGAATAATGGCAAACACGAAAATTTTAAAATATTTCTTTATTAGTTCTCTAGTTCTCTCTTTAAGAAGGAGTTCTCTCTTGATCCTCTCCCTACATATATATATGTAGGGGTAGGTTAACGTACAATAATTGGTTATTGTACATTAGGTACGCGAGCTTTTTGAACGTCAATTTCAATTTCACGCGGTGGCATAATTGTAAATAACTTAAATTTAATTGTATGATCTAATTCATCAATTGATTCATCGAGCGTCCATCCATATCAATATAATTCAACCGTCGATCAGCATCAAACTAACTTGCAGATTGATATCAAACTAATTGAGTTAACTATCTAACCCTAAAAATGTTCGTTACCTGCAAATAAAACAGAACGTTTTATCAAAACGTATTAAAAAAATCAAATTTATTTCAAACCAGAACGTATTAAAAGAACGTTTTATCAAAACGTATAAGAAGACATCAATTTTATTTCAACCTAGAATGAATTAACAGAACGTTTTATCAAAACCAGAACGTATTATCAAACCAGAACGTATTAAACCAGAACCTATTAAAACAAAACTTGAGCGTATTAAAACTTGAACGTATTAAATTGTTTTTGATATAATATTAAAACAAAACTTGAACGTATTAAAAGTTGAACGTATTAAAACGTCTTTGATATATATAATATCTAATAAAACCTGAACGTATTAAAAACAATTTTATATTGTATAATCAATTTTGATAGACCAGAACGTTTTATAATCAATTTTGATAATATATCTAATAAATTTTATAATCAATTTTTATAAGGGAAAACTTGAACGTTGTCGACAGCGATGATGGTGACGAAAAGTGTTGATGGCGCCGGCAAGCGAAGGTGAAGGAGGTGTGCTGGTGTCGGTGAGGGCGCGGTGGAGACGGATTGAGGGAGAGGGACGAACAGATGAGTGTAATTGTGATTTTGGGTTTTGAAAATCTATTGGTTGGAAGTGTCGTGTACGTAATGTACGATAAAGGATTATTGTATTCTATCCTTTATCTATATATGTGTGTGTGTGTATATATATATAATACACAAACACACGCACACACACACACACACACACACACACACACTCACACACACACATAAAAATACAAGGTTACGAGTCCGTGTTCAACACGGGTTAGAATAAATAAATTTATTCAACGACAACACGTTATAAAACACTAATAATGTGTTAAATTGTTTATATAAATATGTAGTTTACAGTAGTTTTCTAGATAGGCTCACATAGCTTCCTAACATTAAATTTTATCCTATTCTTACCAATCTAATGAAATTTTTCATTTTTATTTTAACCCTTATATATATATATATATATATATATATATATATATATATATATATATATATAGGGGAGATTTCAAATGAGAACCATTTTGAGTTTTAAGAACTCGAAAGAACTCAGTGTAACGATTTTTTTTACACATGTGTAATATATGTAGGTTACATACACGTGTAAAAAATTATAGAATTTTTTACACATCGAGTCGAGTTTTACACATGTGTAACAGACGTAAAAGGTAGTGTAACCACTTACATCTATATTCTCTCTCCTACTTTGACTTTTTTACCAGATTTAATCTCAAGCACATATTTCAATTCATTTAATTAAATGTGTGGCTAGGATAGAGTTCTTAAGTTCTTAAAACTCAACATGGTTCTCAAAAGATCCCTCCCCTATATATATATATATATATATATATATATATATATATATATATATATATATATATATATATATATATATATATATATATAGGGGAGGGATCTTTTGAGAACCATGTTGAGTTTTAAGAACTTAAGAGCTTCATTCTTGACCACACATTTAATTAAGTAGATTAGATTATGTGGTTGAGATTAAATGTAATACCTCAAAAACACCCTATTCAATTTTGAGCTAAAATTGACAACTTTGCAAAGTAAAGGGTTGAAAATGAAATTTTTGATTCTTCAGACCCATCACGCTACGCGATGGGCAGATAAACAAGATCATCACGCTACGTGATGTAGATTCCCAGAAATTTAGAAAAAAGGGGCGCCGCGCTACGCGATGGTCCAAAAGCAAGTGGGCATCGCGCTACGTGATGACCGAGTTAAGTAACCAGTGCCACATGGCCAACCACGTGTCAACACGTGGAATCACCTCATCAATTTTGGCGTTACGCTGCGCGACGACCCAAGGAATAGGGCATCGCGCTACGCGACGGTCCCAAAACTTTGCCTATAAAAGGGGAGCTACGGGATTGAACCCCATTCACGATCTCAAACACACACTTAGCATTGGAGTACGTGCCCGGAAGTACCGTGAAGTTCCGAGGTTCAGTTTTCTCATGAAACGTGTAAGAAACGAAGCTCTGACGTTCCATTGATCAGGATAAGCGAGTTAGAAGCGAATTTCTGCCAGTCTAACAGTCATTCTGCCTTAGCATATGAATCCCGAGCATCCACTAAGGTAGAATCTAAGTCAAAGTTAGTGTTAATTATATTATATTAAGCTTAGACTCAGTCAAGGCTATGGCCTTTAACTTGAAAGTATTTTCAAAAGCATTCACGAACAAATTTCAACCAAACATTATTTTTTATAAATATAAAGTTATACAAAACTATATTTTGAAGGGCATGTAGTAACTGGAAGGGGGATATCATCAGTAGACTCTTCTTGCCTAACGTAAGTAATTCGTACACATCCCAATCAACCGCCGGACCCGTTTACTTACCTGGAGAAGTTTACCAACGTGATAGACTCTATTAGGCCAAAGCATGCAATATCAAACGTCACACAAAATACAATCATGATTTCAAAACATTCGTAAACCTGATCAAGGTTAAACCCAGACTTATGGTCTGCAGTCTAAACAAAATACACCAACATGGTGATCATTCAAACCTATTTGTTATAGGTTGACAATTATTTACAATCAAGAAGGCAATCACACCGATGGTACAGGTGAATACGTTAAACCTTTATAAACAGTCAAACATATTTATACTCTATAAGATAGACAGGTTGTTTGTCTTATTGAGTCAGTCAACTATTTGAATGAGATTTCGTGATCTCTAAAACATTGTAATACAAATTAGAGAATAAACCAACTCAGACCGAATACACATGTGTCTGGATCCAAACATAACCGTTAAGTCTAAATAGTCAAAGGCTATGTGGCCGCGGGCTAATGGTCATATATAGTTTCTCCGGTATGGGCTATGTGGCTCGGAGACTTGTGTGTGTGAAGGGCAGTGTTACATATACCGGGTATAGTAATATATCCGCTGAGCTTGTCAAGAAAACTATATTTGTGTTATGATTGTTATTTATATGCTTTTAGAGTCATAACGATTCACCAGCACATAGCTGACGTATTTTAATCCCACCTACAGGTAACTAAGTTTAATGATTACTAGATACAAGGAGTAGAGTTATCCTGGAAATAGAAGTCTGCTTACTTGATGGCTCAGTTTTTGATATATAAATCCTTGTAATATTTAATAACAATATTTTGTAAACTTTCAACTTGGGTATTTAATTCCTAAGTAAATTTTCAATGTAAATTAATATTATATGAAATCATTAAGTCTTCCGCTAAAATTAACCCATAACTCTGATACATTTACAAAATAGGTACCAACTATTGGTCACACTCCTAGGCCCTAAGTTGGGGTGTGACAGGTTGGTATCAGAGCCATCGGTTTTAGCGAATTAGGTATTATGATAATAGTACCTAAGCTTTAACCATAAGATTGTTATTATTTTAATTATTATTATCATGTAGGGATAAGATAGGATTGGTAATCTTTTCTATCCCTAAGACTAATTAAAGTGTAGATGTCGTATATTAATTATCTTTGCCATACGGAACTCAACCAGTATACATGCCTGGTAGCCAGCAAATGCCAATTGAAATATCGGATGACACAACAGAGAACAATCCTCAGCATCACCCGATAGAGGAAGTAGAAGTTCATAGTAGATTTAATCAGGTAATATATACCGGTTCTTCTAGCTGGATGAATTGTCACTCGGACCCAAATAGATGGCATTTTGGATCACCACCCCGGAATGCCTAAATCATTTCGGAACCCAGTCGCCGTACTCCAGTTCAACCCCAAATACCAATGGATGATTCCTCTAAACCCGAGGAGGAAGAAGAAAATGAACAAGATAATCGCCAATTTCCACCTTACATAGGTCCCATCCCAACAATCTCGGAACAGGCCAACGCGATAAGAGAGGAAGGACGTTTGATTGAGGAATTTTACACCAAAACGATACCTGATGAGGAAATATAGGCATACGTAGCTAATCCCCATTTGTGTCCTAGAAAAAATGCATATTTATACCCTGCTGCATCAGCACCCACGGGTTATCCAAATCCACCCAACGCGGTGATGGATGAACTCAGGAATGAAAGAATAAATAAAAAGAAAATAAGGAAGAAAATAATAAAGAAGTGTGATAAGATGAAAAATCTTGTCAAAAAGTGGGTCA
Source organism: Bidens hawaiensis (assembly GCF_021521415.1). NCBI lineage: Eukaryota > Viridiplantae > Streptophyta > Magnoliopsida > Asterales > Asteraceae > Bidens > Bidens hawaiensis. The sequence goes on along the minus strand of NW_027506150.1, from coordinate 65,425 downwards.
AAGGTTAGAATAAGTTGTTATGATTATGTTGTTGTTGTATTTCCCTTTCTATGTAACATAATGTCAGGAAAAGAAAAAGCCGATAGTAACCCAACTGTCCTGGATAACAACAATAAAAGGATAGTGGAAGAAAATATTCGAACAATACCTCCCGAGTATGTATGTGGTATACGTGATTTGATTAAAGAGGCTGTTAGTCCGTTAGTTGAACTAATGAAAAATAATCCAAGTAGAATTGCTTCTCGTTCTAAACGACCAAGCCAAAGCAAAAAAGAAACTGTCCAATCAAAAAGGGAAACTAAAAAGGAGACTGAAAAGAAAGAAACTGAAAAGAAAGAATCAGAAAAGAAAGAATCGGGAAAGAAAGAAGAAGTGAGTGCAAATTGCTCGACTACAGAGAATGAGCTACCAAATAAAACAAAGAAACCAAAATTTCAAGAAGGTTTTGATTTTAAGGTGTTCAAGGTTATAGCCCCAAAGAATTTCATGGAGATAAGGGAGCGATTGTACCCTCCGGTGGTTGGAGGAAATGGAATCAATTGTGATCATTAGCAAGTGTTCATAAACGAAAAAAGTTCAGTATACCTCCCAAATGTTTAAGGGAGAGGCATTAGAGTGGTGGAACACACTCATCGAAGTCAAAGGCAAAGATAACTTATATAATTTGGAGTGGAAGGTGTTTAAGGAGATGATTTTGAAAAGGTTCTGTCCGATCAACGAAATCGACCAAATCCAAACGAAATTACGGAATCATCGGGTTATTGGAACCAATTTAAAGGAATATAACACCAAGTTTTTGGAGTATTGTCGCATTGTCCCACATCTGGTCACCCCCGAGTTCAATAAAGTGACTAGATACATTTACGGATTACCAATCGAAATCCGTGATTTAGTTCATTCGCACATGCCATCAACGATTGAGTCAGCAATGGAATTAGCTGGATATCTGATGGATGGTATGATTCGTAATCGAGATGAAAGGAAGATGGTTGAGAAGTCGCGTGTTGGTGGAAAGGTGAGGAAAGTGGAAAAGAGGAAGGAAGGGACATTTATGTACACACGTCCCATTTGTAAGCTATGTGGTAGGAGGCACTATGGTAAATGTTTACGACCAGCCAACATTATCACCTGTAATTTTTGTAAGAAGCCTAGTCATGTGGAAGTTGATTGCAAAAGGAAAACGGTGGTATGTTTTGATTGTGGAGAGAAGGGACATTTTAGTACTGAGTGCCCGTAGAAGAATCCGGTAACCACTACAACTGGTGCAAGTGGAAGTGGTGCAAGAACCGAGGGTAGAAAGGAAATGCTCGACTCATGCTCGACACGCAGAAGGCCGCCGATATTCCGGACGTGATTATCGGTACGTTTCCTATCAATAACGTTTATGCTTGAGTGTTATTTGATTCCGGTACTAATCAAAGTTTCATATACCATAAGTTTTGTAGTCTATTAAATACACCTCTAGTAAAATTGAATAATCATCTTGAGGTTGAAATTGCTAATGGTGAATCGATTAAAATAAATGAAGCCTTAAGTGACGCAACAATTTCATTAGCTAGTTATGATATACCTGTGTGACTGTTACCTATGACCATAGCAGGATTCGATGTAGTTTTAGGAATGGATTGGTTGGTTATGAACCAAGCCCGTATTCTATGTAGTGATAAAACGATCGAAATTTGAGCACCAAATAGTAAAATCATTCGAATCTTTGGAGGTAAGGAGGCAGGAAAGGTTGGAATAATTTCAAAGATAAAAGTCAGTCGTTGTTTAGGAAAGAGATGTCTTGATTTTATGGCTTTTATAACTAAAGAATCCGAATCAAAGAAGTTGGAAGAAGTACCAGTTGTGTTAGAGTTTAAAGATGTATTTCCTGATGAGTTACCAGGAATTCTGCCAGACAGAGAGGTAGAGTTTAAAATTGATTTGGTTCCAGGAACCTCACCGATAGCTAAATCTCCTTATAGACTAGCCCCTATAGAGATGAAGGAATTGAAGAAGCAGTTGGATGAATTATTAGAAAAAGGATTCATTAGGCCAAGCTCATCGCTGTGAGGAGCCCCGATACTGTTCGTTAAAAAGAAGGATGGTTCAATGAGAATATGTATAGATTATCGGGAACTGAATAAGGTCACAATCAAGAACAAATATCCGCTTCCCCGGATTGATGATCTGTTTGATCAACTTCAAGGTGCAAGTTATTTTTCTAAAATTGATCTCAGATCAGGATATCATCAATTAAAGGTTCAAGAAAAAGATATTTCTAAAACAAAATTTAGAACAATGTAAGGCCCCGTTACCGGTAACCCTACTTTCGTGTTGGATTTACTCATAAACACAGTTCTAAATATCAGAGTTAATTAAAACATTTATGCGGAATATAAAACTTTCATAAAACATTACAATATTTCATAACTTGTCTCAAAACATCCTTTGTCTTTCACATTAAAACATTAAAATTAAAACATCGTAAGTCTTCAGATGCCAGGCTCTTATTCTTCTGCCATGTGTCCCCGCTCAAGCCAGCTGTCTCATCCTACTCACCTGCGTGCATACTAAAAGTCAGCTACGCTGAGTGAGTTCTAGTTAATCACAAAATCATACAATACATTCTTTACATTTCATACTTAACCTCCTAACTTTCTTTCATACACACTTAAGTGCTTTTACTTTCATTTTTACCTTCATACTTTCTTTACATACATAATCATACGTTTTAAAGAGCCTTTCGCCCTATAACCTCACAGATATTATAAGGGTCTGGTCCCTAGTTTTCGAATATTAGAAGGGTTCGATTCCCTAACATCACAGATATTATAAGGGTCTGGTCCCTACCATCACAGATATTATAAGGGTCTGGTCCCTAGTTTCGAATATTAGAAGGGTTCGATTCCCTAACATCACAGATATTATAAGGGTCTGGTCCCTAACATCACAGATATTATAAGGGTCTGGTCCCTAGTTTTCGAATATTAGTAGGGTTCGATTCCCTCTTCGTTACCATATATTATACCCCGAGTATTTTTAGGGCTCGGTACCCTTTTCGTAACCATACAACCATACATCATACCTCGAGTATTATTAGGACTCGGTACCCTTTTCGTAACCATACAACCATACATCTTTATTTCCTTCTTTTATTATCTCTATCACGTTCATACGCATAAGCATTCATATTATACTTTCCTTATACATAGCATTACAACCTGACAGTACGTGCAATATCCGAAGATCGTTCACATACCATCAAGCAATCATTCTTACATAACACATATATCACATAGGGCATACACTTATCACTTAGGATAAATGTATTAACAACACATCAAGTATGCACACAGCCCCGAAAACATAACAAGGAATGGGGCTAGAAAATCACCTGAACACGGTTACGTTCACCGTTAATCGTAATTCCTTTCTTCAGTTGTGCACGGCTGACTGTATAACAAGTATACGTATCAATTAACTATCACTTCTCATAATGTATTTCTATCTTTATATGACCCACAACGAACGGGGGTCCGGGGGCAGCGCCCCTGGCAGCGGGGTCTAGGGGCGGCAGCCCCTAGCAGGGTCCAAGGGGCAGAGCCCCTGGCTGGGGTCGAGCTGCTAGGTCAGCTTGGAAAAATTTTATTTCCATTAACTGTCTTAACACATTTTTCATTAGATTTTTAGTTTACTTCCTAATCGAACTTGGCTTTAGGCGAAGTTAAACCTTAGGCGAACTTAGCTTTAGGCGAAGTTAAACCTTAGGCGAACTTAGCTTTAGGCGAAGTTAAACCTTAGGCGAACTTAGCTTTAGGCGAAGTTAACCCTTAGGCGAACTTAGCTTTAGGCGAAGTTAACCCTTAGGCGAACTTGGCCGTAAGCGAAGTTATCAATTAGGCGAACTTGGCCTCAGGCGAAGTTGTCATCAGGCGAACTTAGCTTGCAGGCGAAGTTCATTAGGCGAACTTAGCTTGCAGGCGAAGTTCATCGCTTTGAAGGCGAAGTTGCCCAGATGCAGGCGAAGTTGCCCAGACAGCCGCTGTTCGGTTTCTTTTCAGCATTTTGAGCGATTTTAACACCCTTGCTATGGTTCAATATCACCCACTACGCTTCCCGACCATTTTCGGTCGCTTATACACTAAAAAGCTTGGATCTTTAAACTTCAAAGATCAAGAATCATACCTTTTTGGGCTTGTTTGGATCTCGTTTACTTGCTAGTACACTAATCTCTCTCTCTCGGACCTGCCCGACTCTTCCCTTGGCTCGGCCGGCCGGCGGCGGTATGTGTGTGGTGTGTGTGTGTTTTGGGGTGTTAGGGAGTTTGGTGAAAATGAAGATATTTTGGGATTTTGGGGGTATTTATATCCCTGAAATCCCATTCTCATTTAACCCATCTCAATTAATCCACGTCCAAGACCCGCCCCCTAACTGATATTAATTAATTACGCGAAATCACTAAACATAACTTCCTTTATTCATCATTAAAATTTTTAGGATGTTACAAACAAGGTACGGACATTATGAGTTCACCGTTATGCCTTTTGGACTCACTAATGCTCCGGCGGCATTCATGGATATGATGAACCGAATTTGCAAGCCATACCTTGACAAATTTGTTATTGTGTTCATTGATGATATTCTTATATATTTCAAATCGGAAGAAGATCATCGAGTTCATCTGAGAGTTATGTTGGAAACCTTGAGGAAAGGAAAGTTTTATGCCAAATTCTCTAAATGTGAATTTTGGTTACCGGAAGTTTAATTTCTCGGTCATATTATAAATGCAAAAGGAATTCAAGTCGATCCAGCTAAGATAGAAGCCATAATCAAATGGGAGAAACCAAAGACACCAACTCAAGTGCGAAGTTTTCTAGGTCTAGCTGGATATTATCAAAGGTTTATTCAAAATTTTTCAAGAATAGCTGTCCCGCTAACAGCACTTACTCGAAAGTCGGTCAAGTTTGAATGGGGACCAAAGCCAGAAGAAGCATTTGAAACATTAAAAGAGAAATTAACAAATGCGCCAATCTTGGCTTTGCCAGAAGGTCAGGATGACTTTGTCATATACTGTGATGCATCGCACACGGGTATGGGATGTGTTTTGATGCAAGGAAAGAAAGTCATTGCATATGCTTCAAGACAGTTGAAGGTTCATGAAAAGAATTACACTACACATGATTTGGAACTGTGGAGGTCGATATGATCCTTGGCTGGATTGACAATCAGACATCTGTACAATGTTAGATTGAAAATAGGGTGGTGTTCCTATCTTATCCGTAACAGTTTATTATTCAGCGATTATATGTAGATACTTTTAATCAAGTACCTATCAGTATTGGTATGGTAAGATTGAGTCTTATGTTTAATCATTCAATGACTATATCAGTTAATATTCTTAATTGAATATTAATATTTTCAGCATAACCTTATTTCTGCTTAAAGCCTAGGTATAATCAATACCTAATTCGCTAAGAACGATGGCTCTGATACCAACCTGTCACACCCCGACTTTGGGCATAGACGTGACACCCGTAGTTGGTATCTGTTTTGAAAATATATCAAAGTTGCGGGTTATTAGCGGAAGTCTTTGATTATAATATTAATTTATTTTGAAAATCTATTGGATATAAATATCCAAGTATTTGATTTACAAACCTTGGTTTATTCTTGTTTATCATATTTTATTTATTTAAAACTTAGCCATCTCTACCTACGAGCATCTAACTTCAAGAGTGATTCTTATGCCTTGCTATCTGTGCTATACTTGCTTTCCTGTAATGAGGGGAAAAATACGTCAGCGATATGCTGGTAAATCGTTGACTCTGAAAACATTTGACTGACAAGATAGTTTTGGAACAAACTCAGCAGAAACGTCTCTTATTTATGGGAAATTGTGCCACTGCCATACACACACAATTATGGTTCTCCAAGAACTGATGCCTCCTTGGAGAACTTTCGTTATGTCTGTTAGCCTGCGGCCACGTAGCCTTGATTGATAGGTTAACAGATATGTTTGGATCCAGACACATGTATACTCGGTCTGAGTTGCTTTTATTATCTACCTTGTGACTTAGGGATCACGTAATCCCTTAAAATGTAGAGATCACGTAATCTCATATTTGACTGACTGTTTAAGATAAACAACCCGTTTATCTAACTGTAAAAGGTTTAACGTATTCACCTGTGATTGTGATTGTCTTTTCTGAATGATGTGGTGATCTCGTTTGAAAACCCTTGTGAATGAATGATGATTGATCTATAACAAAATAAGTTTATATAAATGCCCAGATCGTCTCTTGATCCAGCTACAGACCTTTAGTCTGGTTTTGATAGCTATAAACCTTGATTGATCATTTGTTTGAATAAAGTATTTAAACCCGTAGTCTTTTCATTTGTTTACAAATCATGAGTTAAGTTTCTTCTTCATGAAGAAACATCTATTGATAGGTTTCTTCTTCAAGAAGAAACAATGAATTGACTATAACCCTGATATTTAAAATCTTATGATTCTTAGTTGTGAAGAAAACTATATCCCTTGCATGTAACATTTCTTAATTGTGAAGAAACTATTTTTGGCTATATCTTCTTGTATGTAAAAGCTTTTGTAACAAAATATGATCAAGGTCCTGGGCTATATCCCTGACTATCGTCTAAGCCATATAATAATAAAATAACACTTGGGCAGAACCCCTAACTTAATAAGTACTCGGAAATGTTAATACTAATACAGAATGACGGCTTGATTGGCAGAACCTTGTTTCTTATTCGCTTAACTGCTCCACGGCTCGTTAACCCTTCAATACTTGCACAAACATCACGAAAACGGACCTCGGGACTCCTCGGCAAACGTAGCACACTTCCTAATGATAAGTGTGTGTTTTTGAGTGTGAGAATGGGATGAAAACTACTGAACTGGTGGGTGCCCTATTTATAGCCGAAATTGTGCATCTTCGCGATACGCGAAGATGCAGCCTATGGCGGTTCGCGATACGCGAAGTTGCACGTACGGCGCCGCAATTTTGCATGTCAACCCCGTGCTGCCACGTGTCGCCACGTCATTGGATAAGCTTTGAAATGTGTGCCAGCAACTTCGCGATACGCGAAGATGTTCTGCTTTGCATCTTCTCGATACGCGAAGATGCATAAATTTCAGAAATTCCATTTTCAGTCATTTTATTTCCAGATTTGGCATTTTTAGTCATTTAACTTTCAGAATTTTCATTTTTAGTCAAAAATTAATCAGGGTATTCCCGAGATGTTACACTACGCGATGGGCAGATAAATAAGATCATCGTGCTACGCGATGTAGATTCCCAGAAATTTAGAAAAAAAGGGCGTTGCGCTACGCGATGGTCCAAAAGCAAGTGGGCATCGCGCTACGTGATGACCGGGTTAAGTAACCAGTGCCACATGGCTAACCACGTGTCAACACGTGGAATCACCTCATCAACTTTGGCGTGACGCTACGCGACGACCCAAGGAATAGGGCATCGCGCTATGCGACGGTCCCAAAACTTTGCCTATAAAAGGGGAGCTACGGGATTGAACCCCATTCGTCCCACATTCACCATCTCAAACACACACTTAGCATTGGAGTACGTGCCCGGAAGTACCGTGAAGTTCCGAGGTTCAGTTTTCTCGTGAAACGTGTAAGAAACGAAGCTCTGACGTTCCATTGATCAGGATAAGCGAGTTAGAAGCGAATTTCTGCCAGTCTAACAGTCATTCTGCCTTAGCATATGAATCCCGAGCATCCACTAAGGTAGAATTTAAGTCAAAGTTAGTGTTAATTATATTATATTAAGCTTATACTCAGTCAAGGCTATGGCCTTTAACCTTGAAAGTATTTTCAAAAGCATTCACGAACAGATTTCAATCAAACATTATTTTTATAAATATAATGTTATACAAAACTATATTTTGACGGGCATGTAGTTACTGGAAGGGGGATATCATTAGTAGACTCTTTTTGCCTATGGTAAGTAATTCGTACACATCCCAATCAACCGCGGGACCCGTTTACTTACCTGGGGAAGTTTACCAACGTGATAGACTCTATTAGGCCAAAGCATGCTATATCAAACGTCACACAAAATACAATCATGATTTCAAAACATTCGTAAACCTGATCAAGGTTAAACCCAGACTTATGGTCTATAGTCTAAAAAAAATACACCAACAGGGTGATCAGTCAAACCTATTTGTTATAGGTTGACAATCATTTACAATCAAGAAGGCAATCACATCGATCATACAGGTGAATACGTTAAACCTTTATAAACAGTCAAACATATTTATACTCTATAAGATAGACATGTTGTTTGTCTTGTTGAGTCCGTCAAGTATTTGCATGAGATTACATGATCTCTAAAACATTGTAATACAAATTAGAGAATAAACCAACTCAGACCGACTACACATGTGTCTGGATCCAAACATAACCGTTAAGCCTAAACAGTCAAAGGCTACGTGGCCGCAGGCTAATGGTCATATATAGTTTCTCCAGTATGGGCTACGTGGCTCGGAGACTTGTGTGTGTGTAGGGCAGTGTTACATATACCGGGTATTGTAATATATCCGCGGGCTAATGGTTATATATTTGTATTATGATTGTTATTTATATGCTTTTAGAGTCATAACGATTCACCAGCACATAGCTGACGTATTTTAATCCCACCTGCAGGTAACTAAGTTTAATGATTACTAGATACAAGGAGTAGAGTCATCCTGGAGATAGAAGTCTGCTTACTTGATGGCTCAGTTTTTGATATAAAAATCCTTGTAATATTTAATAACAATATTTTGTAAACTTTCAACTTGGGTGTTTAATTTCCAAGTAAATTTTCAATGTAAATTAATATTATATGAAATCATTAAGTCTTCCGCTAAAATTAACCCATAACTCTGATACATTTACAAAACAGGTACCAACTATTGGTCACACTCCTAGGCCCTAAGTTGGGGTGTGACATTAAATGTGATTAAAAAATTAAAGTAAATAGAGAATAAAGATGTACAGTGATTATACAAATATAAACGTCCATTACACATATGTAATATGTCGACTCGATGCGTAAAAAATTCTGTAATTTTTATATGTATATGTAACCTACATATATTACGTATGTGTAAAAACATTTCAAAAAAAAAATTGTTACGTTGAGTTCTTTCGTGTTCTTAAAAATCAAAGTGGTTCTCATTTGAAATTTCCCATATATATATATATATATGTATACTAGGTGGGTGCCCGCGTGATGCACCGGGAAATGCAGACTTATATGTGTTCATTGTGCAGTTTGAAATCGTGAAACTGTTCTAACCGGTCATTGGTTTGATTTCACGATTTTTTTTCTTTAAAATTTTCAATGGGGTGGTTTCGGTTTTCGACGAAAAAAAATCATTACTAACGGTTTGGCTCACAATTTAATTTAAAAACTATCAAAACCAGACTGGAAACACCCATACGTAAAATTTACTTTTTTTAACTGAAAAAATTATAGCAATATGATACTCAAAATAAAGATAATAAAAAGCTCGTTTTCATGGTGCAACGTTTTATAAAAAAATTTAACGTACAAAAAAGTTATGATCGTTCAAATTTCGTAAGGGAAGTTGGGTTAAAATTGAAAACAAAAAGAGTATATAGGTTAAAAGATTAAGGGTCATAGTTGTAAGTATTGTTTAAATTTACAAAAAATGATTAAAGTTAAGGGATTAAAATTGTAACTATATTTAATAATTTGAAATTGCACTTGATGTTTATCATCAAAAGACTATATTGTCCTTTTCTATATGCTTTGTTAGGTTGTAAGTTATGTATTAAATTTTGTATTTTACTTAAAAACAAACGTCTTAATTTGCGCATCTCTCAATCATTATATGTATATATATATATAGACATTCCTGAATCTCTAAATATTTTTTGTATACAACATTTATAGTTTTATATGTAACTTTACTGTTTCTGTCTCTACATATATTACTGTCATCATTATTATTTTTCTGTCTTTAATGATTATATGATATCAAATTGTACAAAATACATGCAAATATCCATTTTGTATCTTTTGATTTTCTTTTCTTACATTATTTTAGTTCTCAAAGAATGGCTCTGAGCTTTGGTTTTAAGTTCTTCGTGTTATGACCAAAATCAAGAAAAAAAAAGTAGCACATAATGTAACCAAAATCAACATATATGATTCATTCTATTTTTTCGACCGATTTACGTTACCGAGTGATTCGAGTTAAGCTAAATGTATCTTTAATGAGTAAAATAAATAAAAATGTGAAATAAAATAATTAAATGTGTCAGACAAATAGTACTTCATACGGTTATGTGTTCCATGGTTCTTAGCTGTACGCGGTAGCTTAGTTATGAAATCCATGGTGATGTGTTCCCATTTCCATTCCGGTATCTCCAGAGGCTGTATCTTTCCATACGGTTTCTATTGCTCGGCCTTGACTTGCAAGCAAGTTAGGCATTTACTGACATAATCTACTACTTCATTCTTTATACCCGCCCACCAATAGTCTTTCTTCAGGTCTTGGTACATCTTAGTAGACCCTGGATGGATTGAGTATCGAGACTTATGGGCCTCGTCTAGGACTCGATTTCTAAGATCCCCAGACGTGGAATCCACATCCGGTCAAACCTGGTCTTTACACTATGAGTATTTTCTATCAACTCATTTTGCTGCCCAAAGATCCTCTCTTTCTTCATCAACCCTTCATCTACTAGTACCTCTGACTGCACCTTGCTGATTTCTTTAAAGAATTCTGAGTTGATTACCAACTTATAAGACGTCACCGTTGCGATGAATTCTGCGTTCTTCCGGCTTAGGGTGTCAGCAACCACATTAGCGTTTCCCGTGTAATACTTGATATCACAGTCATAATCCTTTATCAGTTCTAACCACCTCCTCTGCCTCATATTTAGCTCTTTCTGCTTGAAAAAGTATTTCAAACTCTTATGATCTGTATATATGGTGCACTTGGTACCATACAAGTAGTGCCTCCAAATCTTAAGAGCATGCACGACAGCTGCTAATTCTAGGTCATGCGTCGGGTATGTACTTTCGTGAACTTTCAACTGTCTAGACGCATAGGCAATGACCTTCCCTCGTTGCATCAATACGCAACCTAACCCTTGATACGAAGCATTAGTACAAACTACCAAATCCTCTTCACCATCGGGCAGAGCAAGGATTGGAGCTTGCGTGAGCTTTCTCTTCAATTCTTCGAACGCTTCTTCTTGATGCTTACCCCAACTGAATACTACAGTCTTCTGGTCATGCCGGTCAACGGTGCGGCTATCTTGGGGAAGCTCGGAATGAATCTCCTATAATAGCCAGCTAACCCTAGGAAACTACGTATCTCGGTCGGGTTTCGCGAAGTCTTCCAATTCTTTGTCACTTCAATCTTAGCTGGGTCCACTGTAATTCCCTCGGGATTGATTATGTGACCTAAAAACTGTACCTCCCGTAGCCAGAATGCACACTTCGAGAACTTAGCATACAATTTCTCCTTCTTCAAAACTTCTAATACTTCCCTCAGGTGCTCCGCATGGTCAGACTCGCTCTTTAAATAAATTAGTATATCGTCGATGAAAACGATAACCGCCCTATCCAACATTGTCCGGCATACTCTATTCATCATGTCCATAAATGATGCGGGAGCATTTGTTAGACCAAACGACATCACTAGGAACTCGTAGTGTCCATACCGCGTCCGAAACGCTGTCTTAGGGATGTCTGCTTCTTTCACCTTCAACTGATGATAACCCGATCTGAGGTCTATCCACGAGAACCAGCTTGCACCTTGTAACTGATCAAACAAGTCATCAATTCGTGGCAATGGATATCTACTCTTTACGGTAAGCTTATTTAACTCCCTTTAGTCGATACACATTCTCATACTCCCATCCTTCTTCTTAACGAATAACACCGGCGCGCCCCACGGAGAAACAGTTGGCCTTATAAAACCCTTATCGAGGAGTTCTTGCAGTTGGGAAATCAATTCTTTCATCTCGAATGGCGCCAAACAATAAGGTGCTTTGGCGACAGACTGTGCTCCTGGTATTAACTCTATCTGAAATTCTACTTCACGTTCCGGTGGCAACCCCGAAAGGTCCTCATGGAATACTTCAGGATAGTCACACATCACAGGAACATCTTTCACTTCTTTCGTCTCGGCTATAGCTTTACAACATACGCCAGGTAAGCACTGCACCCTCGCCTTAACAAACCTTTGGCGTTTATCATCGAAATGACGTTAAGCCCTGAACTTTCTCTATCACCATAAACCGTTACTGTACCGCCATCCAAAGACTTTAGTCTTATCAATCTACTCTTACATATTATCTGGGCTTCGAATTCAGATAACCAATCCATCCCCAATATTATATCGAATCCTCCTAAGGTCATCACATACATGGTAACAGGGAATTCGTGTCCTTCCAGCTCTATCTCACAACTCTTAACTATTCTCAAAATTTTAACCGATGTATCACTAGCGGTCTCTATCATGAAAGTTTTAGGCACACGACAACATTTCATCTTTGCTGTTTTACAAAATGAGGTAGATACAAAACTCCTAGTCGCACCTGAGTCAAACAATAGAGAATCGGAAATACCGTTTACTAGAAATGTACCTGTCACGACACCTGGGATTTGTTTGGCTTGCTCTTGGGTCAACATATAGGCTCTGGTCCTCGGCCTAGCCTGCTCAGCATCCTTCCTACCCCTTCCCTCAGCTTCACCTTCAGTGCACTCCCTTGCCATATGACCCGTCTTCCCACATTTGTAACAAGCGGGTTTCGCGTTACATTCGTTCGCGTAATGCCCCACCTTTCCACATTTATAACAGGCATTCTGTAACATCCGTTAATTTTCAAACTTGAAACCTACCCGTTTTGAATTTTAATAACTATTTAATAGAAATAAAATAAATAAATTCATAAAAACTAAAAGGACTAGTGATCACATGTGAAAGTTTAAATGGTTGTTTATGTAAATGTTATGAGGGACTGTTTGTGTCATTTAGTGAAACTTAATTTAATATCACCTTCTTCCTCTCGCCTTTATGGAAAATATTTTTCCGACCACCATTGCGGATTTACGGCTAGCATTAACTACCAAATTAACGACCGATCGACCAAAATGATTTCACGTGTTGACTCGAAACTGCTTCCTGATCCGTTCGCTCCCTTTATTGAAATTTAATTCGAATTTAAAACCTCCCGCTTAATCCGGCGATAATCACGGAGTTATCGAAACTGTTCACGCGTTGTTGAAATCCTATAATTACATATGGTACCACTTGATTGCGAAACACACTAAACTCACAAGCTATTCCTATTCACTCAATCGAAATCGCTTCTCTGTGAGGATTTTAAGCCGCCGCCGCTGCTAAGTGTTTTCCGACCAAGCTCCACCGGTATCAATTCCAGCGTTGTGCTTGCGAATTACCGACCCATCCAACTCGTGCGGTGTCGTGTGGACTTGTTGGCTGTGATTTTATTAAATTTGGTACACACGGAGCTGAGTTGGTTGTTAAGTGCATAAACAACTCATAAACGCGCATATTCGTCTCATCTAGCAACTTCCGGGGGTAATTTGGGAATCCTTTATTCCCGGAATTTATCTAAGGGTGGTTTTGGTAAATACAAGGCCCCGGAGGCTGTTATAATTGAACTTGGTGAGGTCGAGGCTTTAGGTAACTCGAACTATGTTAGAACGCCTCGTAGGATAAATGAGTCAATTCGGTATCGTTAGTAATTACTGCGTGTAAACCGACAGGCGTTTGAGTTGTGGGAATACTTTAGGGGTTCTCTAGCATGTGGTGATTGTGTGCCTCGTGTCAGGTGAGTTCATGATGCCCTTTTGACTCTTTTCATGTTTTGGTCTAGCATACACACCTAACTGATTTTACTCGTTAAACTGTTTAAATGATTTATCATAGGCTTTCTTATATTATTGAGTACCTTGGGATGACTTATATATATGTGTATGCATATGTTACTTTACGGCCTATGATTAGTAGTATTACTTAGTTCTGGTGTGAATGATGAATTTGGCTGGGCCAAACTATACGACTCGGGTTCTTAAATTCCATGGCGGGTTCTTAAATCCCGTTGGGGGGGGGAGGCTAGTGTGGCATGTTCATCTTTATAATTGGTTCCTTGCGTGCATGGTGATCTTAGCTGGGCCAAACTATACGACTCGGGTTCTTAAATTCCATGGCGGTTCTTAAATCCCGTGGGGGGAGGCTCGTGTGGCATTATCATCATTATAACGGGTTCTTAAAATCCCGTAGTATGTACTTAGGCCGTACGCGTGTTAGACCGTGATTATATTAATTGGTCATTATATCTAGATGTACTTATCGTTTGTACATTTGCCTAATATTCCTATACGGTTTTATACTTATAATGTGAAATGATTTGTTCATGTCATTTACTAAAACTTGAACCCACTCAGCTTTAGCTGACTTTGTGTGTATGTTAGTTTGAGTTTCAGGTTAAGAAGTGGATGCTTACCGCTTGGACGTGCTCGGAAGTTCTCGGACGGTTGAACGCATATCTAGTTGGGGAAACTAATAATGTAAACTGTTTCTTTTCAATTATTACTAAACGCATTCAGATTGGGTTTTGGGCATATTTCCCGGTTTTGGGAATTTGTTTTTGATACTTATGGATTTTCCGCTGATTATTTACTCTGAACTGGTTTCAAAATAAAATGAATTGCTTTGGGTTTTAAATTTTTGTAAAGTTTCTAATATGATTACCAATTGTAGGATTCCCGGGATCCGGAGTCTTACAGATCAACCGACACTCACATTTGTATGCTAGTCATTATCACACCCCAACCTACGACGGAAATGCCAGGGCGTGAGTATGATTGTTCACAGATCAAATGTACTATCATAAATATAAATGACAATATCTAATAACTTAATTAATTTATTCAAAGAGTGCACACAATATCCAAACAATGTTCAAAATAATCCAAATAAGTAAATATAATCCAAACATCAATTTAAATAATAAATGTCTTCATTAACCCTAAGGTCTTTTTCTAGGTGTCCAAAACTTCAATCTTCAAGTCACACGAAAATCTACATATGCATAGAAAATAAAATAGAGTTGTCAACATAAATTGAGTGAGATTGTCACCAGTTTTGCAATGATATAATATAATATGATAAATAAGCAACTTGTAATAAATGACGGTAATAAAATCAAACCATGAGCAAATAAGGTGTAAGTTGACCATTGCCAAGTGAATCGGGCGTTGGTTACCATGACAGTCGTATGATCATACTATGAATAGGAATATGTTTGAATCTCTCTGAATGAGTTAAAGTAAAAAAAAATTAAGCATGTAACAAGTATATTTGATCAATCACACACAATTACACGTTTGCTAGTTTGTGATATATAAATAATACGAAATACTAATAAATACGCACAAGCCCCCATAACCCGTGAAAACTTAGTAAAATAGGGGAATGACAAAACTCACCTTAAATAATAGGCAAGTTAATAAAAATAAAAATGAATTAAGCGAATTGTCTGTTAACGCGTCAAATGAGATAAACCAATAGAACCTGAAACTCTGAGACAAGAAAATATAAGTAAAAACAAACTTGTTTCCACTAGAATCATTCCAAACGGATGTTTAGAAATCCGGTTATGTTAAATTTAATATTTAAACGAGTAGGCACTGACCATAATCCAAACAGTGATTCAGAAGTCAGGTTTTGATCAGTAGCCTTCAAATTTCTTTACGAGAATAAAAGTCTTCTAGACCGAACGTTGGTTTCGACCAGTAGCATGAGAAAACGTAGAGTCAAACTTGTTGACTGTTTTGCCCTTAAACGAGCTTTAATCAAATTGACCAGTCAACACCCTTCAACCACATTAATTGATTGAAGTTAATTGACTAGGGAATAAGTATGAACAATTTTGTTGTTTACAACTTACCCGGAAAGTGAAAGGATCAACAAAAAAGAAGAGTCAAAGGTCTATATATAAGCAAAGTCAAACTTCAAGGCTTGTATCTTCAAACAAATAAGGAAAAACGAGCAAGATGATGAAGGCCAGAGAAGGATGATGGCTGGGAATGCTCAAGTAGGGTTTAGGTAAAGTTTGTGGTAGATGATAATGAGTTGTTAATATACGAATCACTAAAACAAACCAATTATGGTGATTTCACTCGTTTAAGAAACCAAATATGCCTTTAATGCTCACATCAATATAATAACTAGTAAAATTCGTTCTTGGACAAGAGATGATGAACATGGACATTTATCTTGGCTATATTCCTTTTCTTGGGGCTTAATTTACTCGATTTAGTCCTAAAATAAGCGATTTAGATGTTAAAAACGAACTAGGAATTTATATCAATCAAAGGATCTATGCAGACCCCCCACAGCGTTGCGTGGCCACTAGGGGAGGCTTCCGTCACGCGACGCTCCAGCTCCTAAAGGGGAGGAGTTTGGATTTTGATAATTTAGGTCCTTGTAGTTTGTAAATTGGTTAAATATTGAATATCTTATAGTTAAAACAAGAAATGAACATCATGGAAAATGCGAAGGGTATAAAATGAACATGCAAATGTTTAATACTTATAAATGCTTCATATTATTAAGGATAAAGATCCGAATAAGGTTCGCAATTGATAAAATGAATACAAATAAAAATACGGTAAAACCCGAAATGTTACAGTATCCCTAATTTTGGGAATTTCGTCCCGAATTAGAGAATTAACTGTAGCAAACAGATGAGGATATTTCTCTTTCATTTGATCTTCAAGTTCCCAAGTAAACTCGGCTCCTTGCTTCGATTCCCAATGAAATTTAACTAACTGTATGCGGCTACGCTTTGTGACTTTATCCTTGTGATCCATAATCTCAAAGGGTCTTTCAACAAAATGCATGGTCTCATTAATACGAACTTCATCGAGAGGTATTTGAAGATTACCCTCGGCAAGACACTTCTTCAAATTCGATATGTGAAACACCGGGTGAACGTTCGAGAGTTCAGAAGGAAGTTTAAGCTTATAAGCAATGGACCCAACACGATCAAGTATTGTAACATCCTACCTTTTGATAATAATAAATAGGAATGTTATGTTAATTTAATTGTGTGTTGGTGTTTGGATTATGTTGGGTTTGGACTTGGGAATGATTAGGAGAGGGTTAAGGGCCATGGGGCCCATGGACCCCCTATATAAACCCCAAATCCCCCACACACACCTCATTTCCATCTCCATCCTCCCTACACACACTCAAGAACACACACACATACACTTTTCCATCTAACACCCGGATCCAAATCCGAGCCAAAGGAAGGGTAAATCTCGTGTTTAAACATCATCAAACAACAAGAACATGTCCAGATTCATGGGTTGGTCCCAATCCAAACCCGAACCAGAGACCAAAAAGCTAAGTTTCGGCTAAAAGGTTAAGTTTTTAAGGTCAGATTCGATATGCAACTTGATGTATTAGTAGATCGGGCAATAGGAAGTAAGAAAAACATAAACTTCATGATCCATGAGCTACCGAGTGCAATATAGGACAAAAAGGTGGTATTCGGACTTTTTAAAACACGGGTATACAAAGTTGGTATGGCCCAAAACCGATAAAAAGGGTAAAATCGGGTCTTAAGGAAGGACCTCGCAGGAATATGGCTTTAAAATGGTAAAAACGAAGAAAAAGAGATTCTGAACGCACGATACATAATCGCATCACATAGCCATGCGATGCGAATTGTTTTCATGCGATGCGAATGGTTTTCATGCAAATTGTTTGCAAGCGACGCGAATGGTTTTACATGTGATTCAAATTGTTGAAAAAGGTAACCCGATTCATTTTTTTGATGCATTTTTGATAAAGGCCTATTAACGAAAATAAATTTTTTCCAAGCTGACTTGGCAGCTCAACCCCAGGCAGGGGCTTTGCCCCTTTGACCTTGCTAGGGGATGCCGCCCCTAGACCCCGCTACCAGGGGCGCTGCCCCTGGACCCCCGTTAGTTGAAGGGTTCATTAACATAGGTGTATGAAGTAGTAGTAATAGATAATTATTACTTGTAACTTGTTACACAGTTAGCCGTGCACAGCTAAGGAAGGGCATTACCATTAACTCAGAGAGAAACCGACTGCAGGTGAGTTCTAGCCCCTCTATCTTGTGATGTTTTCGGGGCTGTGTGCATACTCCTATGTGTTTAGTGAATACACTTACCTTAAGTGGTAAGTGTATTCTATATGAATGTCAATGAATGATATACAAATGGTATAAAAAGAGTTAAGAGTATGTGTGTGGACGTGTATGATTATATATAAATATGTAACATGTCAGCGAAGTACGTATGGATGTATGGTTTAATGATGGTATGGAAAGAAGGGACCAGACCGTTATAATATCTGTGATGTTAGGGACCAGACCCTCATAATATATGTGATGATAGGGACCAAACCCTTATAATATCTATGATGTTAGGGACCAGACCCTCATAATATCTGTGATGTTAGGGACCAGACCCTCATAATATCTGTGATGATAGGGATCAGACCCGCATAATATCTGTGATGATAGGGACCAGACCCTAATAATATCTGTGATGGTTGAGATAGAATAGCTTATGGTATACCATAGGGAGTTGCGAAAGAAAGTATGTAAGTTGATATGCATGTATGTAAAGTATTTAAAGTTCATATGTATGTAAGTACATACATGACATTTGCGACCATAAACGACTTTAAAAGGTGCCATACCAATGCTAGAGTAAAAGCTATTGTTATACGAAAAATCGATGAGCGGCAAGTGAATATCCCAATTGCCCCCAAAATCGAGGACACATGAGCGAAGCATATCTTCTAAAGTTTGAATCGTGCGCTCAGACTGACCATCAGATTGAGGATGATAGGCAGTACTAAGATCCAAATGAGTTTCCAAGGCTGATTGAAGTGACTTCCGAAAACGAGAAGTAAAATGACCATCTCTATCGGAGATAATGGTTAAAGGAATCCCATGATGACAAAAAATCTTCTCAACAAAAATGCATGCCAATTGATCTACAGAATAAGTTTCCTTGATGGGAATGAAATGAGCGGATTTTGTCAAACGGTCGATAACTAACCAAATACTATCATGTTGCTTTTGGGTAGAAGGAAGCTTAGTAATAAAGTCCATAGCAATATCTTCCCACTTCCATACGGGAACGGGAGGTTGCTCGACCAAACAATAAGGTCGATGATGCTCATCTTTGACTTTAGAACACGTGAGACATTTCGCAACATAGAGGGCAATGCCTTTCTTCATTCCAGGCACCAAAAGATGGAACAAAGATCAGCATACATTTTATCCGCACTAGGATGAACAGAATATCGTGATTTATGAGCTTCGTCCATAATAAATGTGCGCAGATAATCACAATCGGGAATTCACAAATGATTAAGAAAATATAGCAAACCATTGGGCTTAGTCTCCAATTGAGATTCCGCACCACACGACATCTCGTTATACATATTGCCTTCGGTGACGGATTCGTGTTGAGCATTAAGAATACGCTATTCAAGATCATTTTGAACAAGAACACAAGTAAGCAACACGAATTTTACTTGTTTCTTACGAGTAAGAGTATCGGCCACGACATTCGCTTTACCGGGATGGTAGCGAATTTCGCAATCATAGTCGCTAAGAGACTCGGCCCAACGACGTTGTCTCATATTGAGTTCCATTTGATCAAAGATGTGCTGGAGACTCTTATGGTCGGTAAACACTACACATTTGGTACCATAGAGATAGTGCCTCCAAATCTTCAAGGCGAATATGACAGCACCAAGCTTGAGATCATGTGTTGTATAATTCTTTTCGTGAACCTTGAGTTGTCTCGAAGTGTACGCGATGACCTTAACTCGTTGTATGAGGACACAATCGAGGCCTTGGTTCGAAGTATCATTGAAAACAACGAAATCATCACTACCTTCGAGAAGCGCAAGTATAGGAGCATAGCAAAGCATTTCCTTTAGGGTTTGAAACGCTTCTTCTTGCTTTGACCCCCATTCGTAAGGTTTACCCTTATGTGTTAGAGCGGTGAGGGGCAACGTAATCTTCGAGAAATTACGAATAAAACGACGGTAATATCCTGCCAAACCAAGGAAAGAAAAAACTTCGGTGGGAGAAGTCGGTGTCTTCCAATTCTTGATGGCTTCAATCTTCGGGGGATCGACATGTATACCGTTGTCGTTAACGATATGGCCCAAAAATTGAACTTCTTTAAGCCAAAACCCGCACTTCAAAAACTTGGCATACAATTATTCCTCCGTAGGAGGTCAAGGATAGCATGTAAGTGTTCTTTGTGGTCGTTTTCGGATTTCGAGTAGATCAAAATGTCATCGATGAAGACAATTATGAATTTTTCCAAGTAGGGTTTACACACACATTTCTTAAGGTCCATGAAAACCACGGGTGCATTGGTTAGCCCAAAAGGCATAACGCAAAATTTGTAATGCCCATATCGAGTACGGAATGTAGTCTTGGGAATGTCATCTTCATTAACACGAAGTTGATGATAACCTGAACGGAGATCGATCTTCAAGAAGCATGCAGCTCTTTGAAGTTGATCGAAAAGATCATCGATACGAGGGAGTGGGTAGCGGTTTTTTACGGTGAGTTTGTTGTGTTCGCGGTAATCGACGCACATGCGAAACGAACCATCCTTCTTCTTCATAAACAAAACAGGTGCGCCCCAAGGAGAAGAAGTCGGGCGAATAAAACCCTTATCCAAGAGTTCTTGCAATTGATTCGAAAGCTCTTGCATTTCAGAAGGTGCAAGATGATAGGTTTCTTTAGCAACGGAATTCACTCCAGGTATGAGATCAAAACGAAACTCGGCTTGACGAATAGGAGGATGTCCAGCAACGTCAACAGGAAAGACGTCGGGAAAATCACACACAATTGGGATATCTTGCATCTTCTTCTTATCCTCTCCACCACAAGCGCTAAAAAGGCAACGCACTTTTTGCGTAAATAGCGTTGAGCTTGAAAACACGACATGAGATTGAGCTTAGAAGCAGGCGCACTACCGAAAACCTTAAGAACACGACCATCTTTGAGAGGTATATGAAGGGATTTCTCAAAACAAACAACCTCGACATGGTTAAGAGTTAGTCAATCCATCCCAACTATAACATCAAAACTACCCATTTGCATTGGAGTAAGATCGATACGGAATTTGACCTTATTAAGAGTTATGACACAATAACGAATAACCGAGTCAATACAAATCAATTTCCCATTCGCTAGTTCTACGATAAGCGGCTTAGACAACCTATCCCGAGGCTTATCAATAATATACGCAAAATCCAAAGAGATAAAACTCTTATCGGCACCAGTATCAAACAACACCGAAGCAGAATGATTGTTAATAAAAAATGTACCATTCACCATATTTCTAGAACTTTGAGCTTGATTCACATTCATCATGAAGGCATGACCATTCGAACCTTGTGGGGCTTGAGCAACTTGGTTAGTTGGACGCGCTTGAATAGCAGGGGCTTGTACAGTTGCTTGAGGAGCAGCCATGAGTTAAGAAACTTGTGGGGCATAAGTGTGAGGTGCAAAGCTTTGAGGGATCTGGGGTTGGTAGGTTTGGCTAGTGTAGTAAGGTGCATGCACAACTTGGGCTTGATGAGCATAGTATGATGGAGGCATAACTTGGGCTTGATGGGCATCGGCTAGTAAACGACACATATTGTGGAGATGACTAGGATCTCCATAATTGTAGCAAGCACGTGTATTAGGAATATCAGGTTGAGCATGAGGGGCATTAGCAGGTTTAGTAGTAGGTGGAGCAGACTGTTGTGGAGTAGCTCGTGCATTAGGCGGTACACGCCAAATGTTGGCAAACTGCCCATAACGGTTACATAGAGTGCAAAGATGGCAAGGGGATGAAGCCGGATGATAGCGGTTACATAGAGAGCATAAGGGGTGTGGTCTGCCACAAGGTTTCTTGTTGGGAGTATTTTGGTTTTGGGGTTGGTTATTGGCTTTGTTAACATCATAGTTTTGGTGACGGGTTTTTTGGTTGTGATTGTTGTTGATATTATTTTTATGGTAGCGGTTGGAGTTGTTGTTTTGGGCAAGCTTGGGTTCGGCTTTGGCATCAGTGGAGGATTCGGCTTTGGTCTTGTCGGTAGCAGGTTTGGAATCCTTACGGGTTAAGGTTCCATCTCGAACATGATCATCAGTCAACGAAGCAGCAAGGGCTATGGCTTCCTCAATCGAGACAGGATCTCGACTAACCACAGCATCACAAAAAATCGTGGGCAGTCCCCGGATATGCTTACGGATACCGCGAGACCTTGGGGTCACAAGGTGGGGTACTATTAGGCTCAGCTCCTTAAAACGGTTCGAGTAGGTTGAGTTGTCACCACCGACTTGTTTAAGTTCCCAAAACTCCGTCTCGAGCCTTTGTAGTTCATGCTCGAGACAAAACTTCTTCATTGCATCCTTGAGTTCCTCCCATGGCAAGGTTGTAGCAACCTCAATGCCTTGGAGGGCCTTGAAAGAGTTCCACCATGTGAGAGCTCGTTCCTCGAAACTGCTCGAGGTGAACCTTGTCCGTTTGTCTTCCGGATATTCCTAGTGGATAAAGATATTCTCCATTATTTCAAACCAACAAAGGAGTTTAGTAGCATTCTCCTCCCCAAGATAAGGGGGAGGTTTAGCACTTGTAAATTTCTTGTAGTGGAAGTTGTTTGATGTAGCCGAAGTAGCGGATCCATTGGAGTTGATGCTTTGCAGCTGGGACACAACTTCAGAAAAAGCATCAGTAAATTCTCTTGTGAGCCGAGCAGCCAAACGGTGATCATGAGCAGCCGATGGATGACGGTTGTTACGACGATGAAGTAGGGAAGACATTCTGCGTGGACCAAAAGTGAAAATTTTATGGGGCGATGGGTAAGTTGTGTAAATGAGTCAATGAGAGATAATGAGGAAATGTGATAAATTCGCGCTAGTGACTTGTCATGACTTGAGGACAAGTCGCGATTTAAAATAATGTGAATGATTCTTGGGATAGTTAAATAAATAATGTTTATTTTAAACTCAAATATAAAATGTTTTTGGGTTAGGCTTTCCACATGCATTTTATTGGCCAATTAAATAACGAGTAACAAGTAATTGAGTTGGTCAGCCCATGACTAATTAACAAATTATCAAATCAATGGAGTTGGTCGGCCCATGAGTGTTTCATGGCATTTAACCGACCCAACTAATTAACGAATTATTAAATTAATAAAAATGAGTAGTCGGTATATCTTGTGAACCACCACGAGTGATACTTCCAACCAAATATCGAATCAAAACGGGTTGAGAAATGGACAGCTGGTGTGTCCATGGGTTGTCATGGATTTTTCACCCAATTAAGCATTTAAAACAATTAAAAATACAAGTTGTGAAAATTTTCCTGAATTTAGCCACGAACCACCGTGAATTCGGTTTTTATAAAAGGAATGCAACCGTTTAACCGATTACGTTTGACCGCTTAGGGGTCCAGTCGTATGACATCTTGTTCTGCTTTGGCCTAGAGGCTCGAGTACTGTGGTCGGGTTATCCTCTAGGTAAGGAATAGCGTCTTACCTTTGATTCTTGGAACCGTTTTGCCAAGGCCTAACTCACAGTTCTCTTGCCCCCTACGACTACTAACCGAACATGCCACACTCCCATGCCCTAGGGAGAGGGAGTAAAAACAACACTCAGGAATTCTTAAGAAATTTCCCAAAATAAAAATATAATCTACCAAAAATAAAAGACTTGAAAAATATTTTTGAATGTGAGGCATAGCCTCGGAATTTGTGTGTGCAATAAATAAAATATATTAAAATAGAATAAAATAAAATATTTAACCTAAATAAGCTGTAAACAATTATTAAGCACATAATGCAGTCATATAAGCATGCATGGGGTCCTAAGCATATGACTAAGACAATTTCTAATGAGCTATCTTAAAACCTTCGGCTCTAAAACCAATCTGTCACACCCCAATCTATGGTGGAAATCTCGGGGCGTGAGCATGATTGTTCACAGCTTAAAGGTACTATCATAAATATAAATGACAATATCTAATAAGTTAATTAATTTATTCAAAGAGTCCACACCATATCCAACAATGACAAAATAATCCAAATAAGTAAATATAGTCCAAACATCAATTTAAATAAACAAATGTCTTCATTAACCCTAAGGTCTTTTTCTAGGTGTCCTAAACTTTAATCTTCAAGTCACACGAAAACCTGCATATGCGTAGAAAATAAAATAGAGTTGTCAACATAAAGTGGAGTGTGATTGTCACCAGTTTTGCAATGATATAATATAATATGATAAATAAGCAAACCGTAATAAATGGCGGTAATAAAATCAAACCATAAGCAAGTAAGGTGTCAGTTGCCCAATGCCAAGCGAATTGGGCATTGGTTACCATGACAGTCGTATGATCATACTATCAATGAGAATATGTTGGACCTCTCCGAATGCGTTAAAGTAAACATATAAGCATGTAACAAGTATATTTGATCAATCACACACAATTACACGTTTGCTAGTTTGTGATATATAAATAATACGAAATACTAATAAATACGCATACATCCCCAAAACTTATGAAAGCTTAGTAAAATAGGGGAATGACAAAACTCACCTTTAATAATAGGCAAGTTAATAAAAGTAAAGATAAAGTAAGCAAATCGTCCGTTAACGTGTCAAATGAGATAAACCAACAGAACCTGAAACTTTGAGATAAGAAAATATAAGTAAAAACAAACTTGTTGCCGCTAGAATCATTCCAAACGGATGTTCAGAACTCCAGTTATGTTAAATTTAATATTTTAACGAGTCGGTATTGACCAGAATCCGAATAGCGACTCGGCGAAGAGCACCTGATCACGGACCTTGGCGACGTGAGAAGGGTCGAAAGCCGCCGGCGAAGGGCTTTCTTATGATAATTTGCAGTTAGAGATGCGCATTGAGTCACTAGAAACTATGCCTCCTAGTTATGATTCTAAAGTCGATGTTGTTAGTTGATCTTAAATCAAATAGTCTAAGAGGATTGAACGGAAGAAGGGGAAGTGATTACAGGTTCATTATTTAAATCTTGTATATATCAGTTTTAATATTATTGTATGTTGTTATTAAAACTGAAGGCCTACCACACTGCATAATCCTTAGGTTTGTTTAAAATAAAGCTCAAGAGTGTTAAATGTTGATAGTTGCATTAGATCTGTTTGTGGATAAAATTTTTTATGCTAAACCCCATATTTGATAATTAAAAACTGATAAACTGATTTACTATTTATTTCTATGTAAAATTTTTTTTATGCTTGTTTATCAAAAAAAAAAAAATATTTACACATAAAAAGGTATCAAATGGTAAAATTTTTTCTTTCAGGAATGTGATCTTAACTATCATGCCTTTAAACGGATAGATAAGCAACTTTAGTTTATTACTACACCTTTGGTGGTCTTTTCACGCATATATGTAATATTAAAAGACCAATACAAAAGGTTGTATACATCTCACATGCTTGTAAAAAGTTCTCTTAGGATTGGTAAACTCAGGGTGCAACCTGCAAGAATCAGATTTAGGTACACATAGTATATTATGTTGTTTTAGTTTTGTGAAAAATTTGTTCCGATTTGGGTGATAATGAAAGTTTACATTTGAGTTTCTTTAGTTTCAGGTGTTTGTTGAGGCTGTTGAACGGTTAATTGAACGAGGAAATGAGACTGTAAGTGCATATGCCAAGGTACATTTACAGTCTGGTCAAATTTAGTCATGTAAATGAAGCGAACGAAATTGAACGAGGCTTGTTTGTGATGTTCATTTAACTTTAACCGAACATATGAACGGACACAAACACTTTAACGAACAGATTTCTTGTTTGTTTGTTATGTAAATGAACGTGTTCATTTGCTAAACTTATAACCAAACACACGAACAAACATGTAAATGAATGGAATTACTTACTTGTGTCAATTTGTTAAGAAAATTACAACTGTCGAAATTACAAACAGTTAACCTGCCGAAATTATAAACAGTTAGGTCACATCTGTAATTAGTAGTGCATGTTGACATTGCATGAAGAAAATATAGGATGCCTTGAGAATCTGATGCATGATGTGTTGTCAACCGAGGAGTTTGCAAATGAAGAATTGGGGTCTTCAACAAATAAACATGAGCTATGCATTCTAGATTCAAGTTCTTCCAATTATTATTACAACTTTTTTTTGAAAGGTATATCACTTAAGTTTCTGAAAGTTCAATGTTTGTCTATCTGCTGTTTTGGTTTTTTAATTTTGGAAATGGGTTTGGGTTTTGGTTTACCATTTGGACTTTAAAATTGCAAGGCCCCGAGCCCGGTGGCCCTACTATCATCGTTTTGGATTTACTCATTCACATAGTTTTAAAATCAGAGTTAATTAAAACCATTTGCGGAATATACAAGTCAAACATTCATACAATCCACCAAGTACTCGTTTTAAACAAAATGACATAAGTCTTAACGATAAACATAAACAACAAGTGAATCTTCTTTCTTTCGATGCCAGTCTTCACATTATTGCCACGTAACTCCCCACAAGCAACCTGTCTCATTCTATTCACCTGCGTGCATAATAAAAGTCAGCTACCCTGAGTGAGTTCTAGGTATCCATTTAACATACATTACGTTCATATTCTCACATATACGTGTCCGAAGATACGTATTTCGTACTTTACTTACTAATATTTCTTTCTTACATACATACTTTCTTTCATATTGTATATATATCATCTTTCTTTATAATTTGTATACTTGCATTACTTTCATATTACTTATTTGTTTTAAAGAGCATTTCACCCTACATACCTTGGATATTATTAGGTTCCGGTGCCCTCCATACCTCGGATATTATTAGGGTCCGGTGCCCTTTTCTCGTACCATACAATCATATGTGTCTCATTTTCCGACCATACAACCATACGCTTGTTACATATCTTACATTGTATACTTGTATAAACATATGTAAATATATCTAAGTACATACTTATCAATCTCCCTATAACGTACAACATGCATTCACAAACAATCATCTAATACGCACTTACCATTTGAGGTAAGTGTATTAACTAACATGTAGTAGTGTGCACACAGCCCCAAAAATGTAACACAGATGTAAGACCTCGAATCCTACAGTTGGTATTCATTCGTAATACTTATAAAAATGCTTAAACTTGAAAACAGTTCATTTCATTAAAACAACCAATTCAGAGTATAATTCAGCGGAAAACCAAAATTATAAAATAAATTCCCGAAACCTGGGAGTTATGCCCAAAACCAATTTAAATATATTTGACAAAACTTTCAAAATAAATGTTTAATATTGAAGTCTTCCATCCACGTATGCCCTTCACCGTCCAAGTAGCTTCGTGCACGTCCAAGCGATAAGGTATCCTCCTCCTAACCTGAAACTCACACTAACATGCATACAAAGTCAGCTTGAGCTGAGTGAGTTCAAGTTTTAATAAATGACATCAGTAATTAATAATCATAATAATCATTCCAAGGATTTTAAAAATATAAAAGGGATACATCAGTTAGGCCAACATCATCAATAAATAATCATACTTATATATATATATACGTATATATATAAACATCTTTATAAGTACATATATATATATATATACATATATGTATATATAAACATCCAAATATAACATCAGGGTCGAGCAAATATACAACCCAAACACATAACATCTCATCCGACGTATGCAAACACAAAGTAGGCATACCTAACATCCGTAGTCTATAACGACTACTAACATCGCCAAATAGTGGCCATACAATAATACATACATACATACGTACAATAATACCATCTCAAGGCCTACCCTATACAAGTAAGCCCATCCAAAATAATTTTAAACAATTCATCAAGCAAAATCGCTTAGGTGTGCATGCTAGCCCAAAATCTTAAAAAAAGTAAAAAAGGGCATCATGAACTCACCTGACACAAGACACGTGTTCACCACGAGCTAGAAAATCCCAAAACTCAAACACCTGTCGGTTTACATTCAAACATTACTAACGACATCGAAAGGACTCGTTTATCCTACGAGACTTTCTAGCATGGTTCGAGTTACCTAAAGTCTCGACCTCATCAAACTCAATCTTAACAGCCCCCGAGGCCTTACATTCACCAACACGACCCTTAGATACTCCCGGGAATAAAGAATTCCCAATTTACCCCCGGAAGCACTAGGTTGTCACTAACACGCGCGTTTAAGAGTCGTTTAGGCCATTAACATTCAACTCAGCCTCGTGTGGACCCAACATGATAAAATCACAGCCAACAAGTCCACACGACGCTATATGAGTCAAATGGGTCGGCAACTCGCAAGTACAACGCACCAACTATTCAATAAACGCAATTGCGTGTTGTACCGACCCGTTTGAGTAACCGACAACCAATTCAGCCCCATAACCCTCGCGTTAAGCGCATCAAACTACAATTCTAGTTAACCGAACGATAACAATCAAATTACAACTAGTTGACCAAACTAACGAACACCAATGAACATGATTTTTAAATATGATATACTAGACATACCCAGGAAGATTTTGGTGCAAAAACCTCACCCAAAACAGTCCCGGAAATGCTCAATTGGACAGCCACCCGGTTAGCCTAAAACAAGCCATTAATCGATCAATACGCGTGCTATAACGACCAATTAAGGTGTAAAAGACTTGGGGAATTGTAGTACTAACCTTTAATTGACATTTTATGCTCACGACTTGGCTGGAAAAAGGAAAAATCGCAGGGGGGTGGGGCTGGAGCTGCGCCTATCGGACAAGACAAAGAGTTAGGGTTTTTTTTTGTTTATTGTTATAATATAAAAATGATTCATCCTAGCCCCTCAAATTTGAAAGATAAGGCAACTTGAAAGGAAAGTTAAATGTTTTAACATACCAGGATGACGAAAAGAATTCCGGGAAATGTCGGTTAAGTCCCAAGAGATATACATACTTTACAAACTTTAAATCTTTAAACCGAACATTACGGGCGTTACAAGTCCACCCCCTTACAACGGGATTCGTCCTCGAATCCCGATACGACAGGAACAACTGCGGATAGAGTTTCATCATCTCGTCTTCGGACTCCGACGTAGCCTCGGAACCCCTACGGTGCCTCCACTGCACCTTCACCTGTCTAACCACTTTATTCCTCAAACGCCTTTCCTAACGGTCAATTATAGCAACCGGTTCTTCAAAGTAGTTCAATTTACTATCAAGCTCAATATCATCAAGAGGCATATGGGCCTCCTCATCAGCTAAACATTTCCTCAAATGGGACATGTGGAAAGTAGGATGAATCCCCGCGAGCTCATCGGGTAATTCCAGTCTATACGCTACCTCACCAACACGGGACAATATACGAAATGGACCAATGAACCTCGGACTAAGCTTCCCCCTCTTACGAAAATGAATAATACCCTTCCAAGGAGAAACTTTCAACATAACCCGATCCCCGGCCTCAAACACTATAGGTCTTCGCCTTTTATCCGCATAGGACTTTTGACGATCCTGAGCGGCCTTCATAAAAGCCTTAATCTTATCGAGTTTCTCAGTCGTAGCCTCAACCACTTCCAAACTACCCAACTGTTTCTGACCAATGGAACCCCAACAAACTGGAGTCCTACACCTCCTACCATACAACATCTCAAAGGGTGGCATTCCAATCGTGGCATAAAAACTGTTATTATACGAGAACTCGACTAACGGTAAGTGAGGATCCTAACTACCACCAAAATCGATAACACAAGCCCGCAACATATCCTCAAGAGTCTGTATGGTCCTCTCGGACTTACCATCCGTCTGCGGGTGATAAGCGGTACTGATGAGAAGTTTGGTACCCATCTCCTCATGAAACTTCTTCCAAAACCTGGAGGTAAAACGCGTATCCCTATCCGAAACAATAGATACCGGCACCCCGTGCCTAGAAACGATCTCACGAATAAATACATCGGCCAGCTGCTCAGAATTAAAAGTTTCTCGGATAGGCAAGAAATGAGCGCTCTTGGTCAGTCTATCAATGATTACCCAAATGGTGTCATAACCGCCCCTAGGAGTACGAGGCAGTTTAGTCACAAAATCCATCGTAAGATGCTCCCACTTCCACTCAGGTATTTCCAAGGGCTGAAGTTTCCCGAAAGGCTCTGGTGCTCGGCCTTAACTTGCAGACACGTCAAACACTTGCTCACATACTGAGCCACCTCAAACTTCATCGCAGGCCACCAATAATTCTTCTTCAGGTCTTGGTACATTTTGGTCGCACTCGGGTGAATGGAATAGCGCGACTTGTGTGCTTCATCCAAAATTTTACCTCTGAATCCCCCATACCTCGGTACCCATAAACGCCCATCCTTATACTTCACCCCATCACCGACGTCTTCCAACAGTTTCTCTTGACCCCAAATACGCTCTGACATAATCCATTCCACCTGTAAAGCTTCATTCTAAACGCTGGCTATCTGCTTCAAAACATCGGGTTTAAGAATAAGCTGATAGGATTTTACACGAATAGGTTTCGGTCTCTCCTTCCGGATCAACGCGTCGGCTACCACGTTAGCCTTACCGGGATGGTACATAATCTCCAGATCATAATCCTTAATCAATTCCAACCATCGACGATGTCGCATATTCAGTTCCTTTTGTTTGAAGAAATACTCTAAGCTCTTATGATCGGTATAGATAACGCAAGGAACACCATACAAATAATGCCTCCACAACTTAAGCGCAAACACAACCGCCGCCAGCTCCAAATCGTGAGTAGGGTAATTCGCCTCATGACGCTTTAACTACCGTGAGGCATAAGCATTGACTTGGCCTCGCTGCATAATAACACACCCAAGCCCCTGGTAAGAGGCATCAGAATAAACAACCAGATCGTCAGTGCCATCGGGTAACGCTAAAATCGGGGCATGCGTCAACCTGTTCTTCAACTCGAGAAAAGCCTCCTCCTGCTCAGTACCCCAAACAAACTTAACGCTCTTCCTAGTCAACTTGGTCAATGATGAAGCAATTTTCGAAAAGTCAGGAATAAAGTGGCGGTAATACCCCGCCAAGCCCAGAAAGCTACGAATTTCGGATGGAGACTTAGGAGATTCCTATTCGTTTACGGCTTCCACCTTTGCAGGGTCCACCAAAATACCACTCGGGTTAATAACATGACCCAGGAACTGAACCTCGCGTAACCAAAAGGAACACTTAGAAAATTTCGCGTACAATTTGTTCTTTCGCAGAGCTTCCAAAACTGCCGTGAGATGGACGGCGTGGTCGGACTCGCTTTTGGAATACACAAGAATGTCCTCGATGAACACAATAACCGAACGATCGAGCATCGGCCTACACACCCGGTTCATAAGATCCATGAACGCAGCCGGTGCGTTGGTCAAACCGAAGGACATCACGAGGAACTCATAATGCCCATAACGAGTGCGGAAGGCAGTCTTAGGAATATCTTCCTTCCGAATTTTCAACTGATGATACCCGGACCTAAGGCCGATCTTCGAGAACCAACAAGCTCCTTAGAGCTGATCAAATAAGTCGTCGATCCTTGGGAGAGGGTACCGATTTTTAACAGTGAGTTTATTCAATTCACGTTAGTCAATGCACATCCGCATGCTACCGTCCTTCTTCTTAACGAATAGGATCGGGGCACCCCAAGGTGAGATGCTCGGTCGAATGAAGCCCTTGTTGAGCAAGTCTTCCAATTGAGCCATAAGTTCTTTCATTTCATTCGGTGCTAGACGGTAAGGGGCTCGAGCAACGGGTTTGGCGCCCGGTACAAGGTCTATCTGGAACTCGACCTCTCTATCCGGCGGCACATCTGACAAATCATCTTGAAATACAGCTAGGAAATCTCAAACAATAGGAACATCACCGACGGTAGCCACCTCGGTATTCACGTTTATAGCATACGCCAGATACGCCCCGCACCCTTGCTGCATCAACTTTCCCGCTTTGAGCATGGATATGATATGTGGCGTCGCACCATTCCGATCACCGAAGACCGTAATTTGGGTCCCATCCGGGGCCCTTAGATGTACAAGTTTCTAACCACAAACGATCTGAGCATCAACACTTGCGAGCCAATCCATCCCATGCACCACATTGAAACAGTCAAGCGGCATCAAGTACAATTGCACCGGAAATCTATACCCAGACAACTCGATGGAACATCCCTGAATAGCCCTAGACACGAAAACGGACTTTCCTACGGCAACCTCAATCTTAAACACATCGACTACGCACTCGGGTGATTTATTCAGCAAGGAACAGAAAGCTGTAGACATAAAACTTTTACTGGCACCCGAATCAAATAAGACTGATGCATGTAATTCATCAAGTAAAAAGGTACCTGGGATAACATTATGTAGGTTCCCCGAACGGATCACACGAGATATCCCGATATACACAGGTGCGGAATCCCTGTGTAGATCGTTACGGACGTAGAATATAAGCTCACGAACACACGAACACGATACGAACAAAACCACGTTATATTGATAACT
This sequence comes from Bidens hawaiensis, assembly GCF_021521415.1. Taxonomy (NCBI): domain Eukaryota; kingdom Viridiplantae; phylum Streptophyta; class Magnoliopsida; order Asterales; family Asteraceae; genus Bidens; species Bidens hawaiensis. Next base: position 32,822 of record NW_027506150.1, on the reverse strand, counting down.
CGAACCGAGATGCTTACAGACTCACGTCAACAGACTCACTGAATTACACGTAAACTGAACTCGATCAAACAAAACTCTAACTGACCAACACGTAAACAGTAAACAGTAAACAATATAAATACACGACAACTTCGCCTCAGGCGAAGTTGTCCTTAACTTCGCACGTTCAACAAGTTCGCTTAGGCGAACTTGTCAACAACTTCGCTTGGTTAACAAGTTCGCCTAAGCGAACTTGTCAACAACTTCGCTTTTACAAACAAATACACAAACAATATTACAGACTCGATTACAGACATTAGACATATGAACTACTGACATCCATGCACCAACAGACTCCCCCTTGGCAGTAGCTTCATATCTTGATCTTTCAGCTCTTGTCTCGTAATCCTGTATCTTCAAGCGTGCACTCCTTCTCTAACACACACCGTGACTACTCGCTGATATTTCCTTGCTTCTTCCTTCCAAGCAGGAATATAGAATATCTTATTTTCATTCAACGCTTGCAAATCAGCTTTCGATAAGTTAACAAGATGCATCGGGTCATACACCCTCAGCACTTCTTGTTCATCTTCATCTTCCATCACGGCTTCAGCAGTCTGGCAATCAACGTACCACCATTTTAGATTCATCAACACATCTTGAGGCATATTCTTCATTGGAACCTCCTTGATGCATCGGATCGGTTTGTACTTCATCACCATCCATGGCTTGCCATCTGCTCTCAATCCTCTCTCTGTATCCTCCACGAGCTTTCCCTTCTGTGGCTTTAATAGTTCAAACTTCTTTTCTTTTACGCTTTCTTTCCACACAATCTTCTCAATCACTCTCACCATATTGTTGTCACTTCTATTTATCAGGCCCAACCTGGCCAAATCTTTCACCTCACATTCCGGCAACGTATTGAGAGATCTCAACATTCTCTTGAAGTATTGAATACCATCATAACGCTTCACCACAAACAGTTTTATCTGTTCATCATAAATCCAACAGATAATTCCCTTCTTCGACTCAGCATAGCCTTTGATGTTATAACTCTTTTTGAACATGGCTGGAACAGCAGGCTTCTTGGTCTTAATAAACCAATGAGCACAGCCTTCCTTCCACCTAGGCTGCTCCTCCCACTCAGTCTCATCCATCTCAACACTCACGTCGGCTTTCTCTACATCAGGGATCTCGTGTTCAACGTTTTCTTCTACTATCTCCCCCTCTTCTATCCTATCTTCAATCACAATCTGCTCACCGATCTTCTCAATCATATCACTCGGCAGCACATCTTCATCAAACAGCACATCGTCGCTGAACATATCATCATCAAGCTCCTTCAGCGCATCAATCACGTCATCCTCAACTAACACCATATCATCACCAGAACCACTAGCCACGTCGGTAGACTCCCCCTCAGCTGTGGAAGTACCAAGAGCTTGAGAAGTTCTTGGCAGCTCACCACCTGCATCTTTCGATGCATTGGGATCATCGTCACGGTCATTTCTCTTCTTCGTTCTGAGCTCGTCGCCTTTACAGCTCATCTCCCCCTGAGATGCCAATAACTCCTTCAAGGCATCTATGATTTTCCCATGCTCAACCAGGAGGGATGACTGTAGTTGATTTGCTTCCAATAGGCTTTGAATAGTCTTTGATTGCTCTGCCACGATCCGCTCTAGTGAAGCTATCCTCTCTGAGTCTGACATAGGCGAGACTCCAGAAGCAGGCGTGACCGCAGGTGGTACCATACCTGATAACCCTGCAGCAGTAACGACCGTTGACTCCACAAAACGTGCAGCTACCACCGACTGAGTAAGCGTTGGAGGCGGTAGAGACACGATCTCCGGAATCGACGTCTGGATGGTAGTGGTGGATGGAATGCCAGCCGTTGATGTAGCCACCACGGGAACATCCGCAGCGCTTGTACTTGTCACCTGTACAGAAGAAGGAACAATGGACATACCAGACAGTGCGGCCGGAGCAAATCGTACAGTCCTTGAAGTCTCTCCAGCTCCCATGCCAGCACCTGTCCTCTCCCGTCTTGATCTTCTAATCAGCTTATGTATGTCTTCTTCTTCTTCCGACTCATCATCATCCTCCGTTCTCTTCCTCTTCCCAAACGTTCTTTCTCGAGACACCATCAACCGTCTCCCCTCATTCATAATCTCATCCAAATCGGAGTCAGCCATCGACGTAGCTGCTCTAGTCATACTCACACCCAAACCTTGTGCAGCCGAGACCTGCATCTCTTCAACGTGATCCATATCAAAATAGCCTTGACCTCCAAAAACAGCGTCAAGGTCTATATCCTCAGTAGTTGATACAACAGGCACAGCAGGAGCAGGAACAGCTTGAGTTGCTCTTGCCTGTTGCGGTTGAGGATCTCTGAACTCGTCCCCACCAGCAGGAACATACTCTGGGTTGATTAAAAAACCAAATAGTGGAGTATGCCTGGGACGACGTTCAGGATTGCTCCTCGCACTTGAAGTGCGGCATTGAGCAAAGATACGTTTGCTCACTGATTCGACGTATCTGATCGGGCGTCTCTGAGGTAGACTCGGAGCCACATGGTTCAATATCATTTGGATGAACCGTGGGTACATGATGAACCGCTCCCGAGACATCGCCCTTCTCTGCCTGTCAATCTCGTATAAGACCATTTGACTGAAGCTATAACGCTTGTTATAGGTCAGTGCAGTCATGGCAGACTGCATGGTCGCACCCATACCATCTGTGCCCGCCTTCCTCCCCGACATGCACACTATCATAACATGCATGAGGAAGCGCCACTGGTCTAGAAGGAAACCCTTCCTCCTCTGGGTATCTCCTAATGGACCAGAGTAGCCCATTCGAAGAAATGCTCCATCACGAAAGGGAGCTACGAACTCTGTAGGATCGTCTCGAGTCTCCTCACCAAACCTTAATGCCACCCAGATCTGTTTAGAATTGAACTGAACCTGTTGATTGTTCACCATAGCTCGCATGACCGGGGGCTCAACACGACAATCATATTCTACCGTCTCCCAGAAGTCTTCGATGTTCGGTAGAGATATCGGCAGAGTGTTGGTGATCGCATGAAAAATCCTCGAGCGCAGGAGGAAAGTGATAATCTCGCGATAGTCGTCCACACCGCTCGCCTCCGGGTCAAGTGTAATGTACATATTGTGACCCGGGAAGAATTGTCTCTGATTGTCACCATCATCTCCTCCTGCACCACCAGCACCAGCTATCGCAGCCATATCTGCAACAAACTAACCAAGTTAGAACGACACAAAGACATAGCACAAGTTCGCTTTGTTACCATGAGCGAAGTTGTGATAAACTCTGTATAGGCGAAGTTAAAGTTGAGGCGAAGTTGGGAACAACTTCGCTTCAGCTTTAAGTTCGTCTAATTAATATTAAGTAAAAATGATCTAGGCGAAGTTAAAGTTAACTTCGCCTCATCACAACATCGCCTCAGGCGAATTTAAGTTTCAGGCGAAGTTACGGATAACTTCGCCTCAGGCGAACTTAAGCTTCGGGCGAAGTTACGGATAACTTCGCCTCAGGCGAACTTAAGCTCCAGGCGAAGTTACGGATAACTTCGCCTAAACCCTAACTTCGCCTGAATCTGAATTGGCAACAGTTAGCAATTATGGAACAACGTGCAGTTGATGATTCGGCTAGTTTAGACGATTAAGAACTCTTAACCACAAGTTTTAAGGACATGTTGACGATCAGTATAGTGTTCAACACGTAAAAACTCAAGTTATGAAAATCGGTTTCAAAACCGATGGTTCGAGGTTAATAACCGGGTCGAAACGACCCTTGATTAGCATGAAAGAACTTGTAATATATGATGATACAACATCTCGAACCTTTGATCGGTGTGAAAATCGGGAATAAATAACACGTAATCGGATGAAAATATCAAGTTCGCCGGAGAATAAGTTCGCTGTGGATATAAGTTCGCTGGATTTTGAAAAAGTGATGAACAGTTACCTGTTTAACATCCTTATATAGGGTCTGGGTTATACAGGCGAAGTTACGGAAGTTATCCACAACTTCGCCTGTTCAACAACATCGCCTAAAATTTCAAAATTTAACCTTATAAGATTAACATTTTTCCAATTAAGTTATAAAACTTTCCTTGAAGTACTAAACGACACGATCAAGTCTAAGTAACCAGTTAAAAAATCATAAAACTATCTAAGTACAAAAACTTAAAAAATTTAAAGTATAAGGGATCAAATTTCAGTCTCGATAGGGACTGCTACGTTTTAGAAAAGATCCGAACAGGAATCATACTAACTACGTGACTGTCACATAGATCCGTGTTTAGCTGTATTATGACATATAGAGACAGGTTGTAAGCAGGTAATATACTTAAGATGGTTTTCATCGGTTCTGTGATACGAGTTAGGTTCAATTATGCCTCAAAATTTAAGTGGGCAACAACTCAGAAATATTGATGCCTCCTATCTATTCTCAAAGCGTATTTGGCTTTCCCCAAGTCACCCCGAATTGACTTCGACCCATAGTGTCTGATTAAACATGTAAGTACTCTTCTTCTGGTTCCCGTTTTTCTTCTTACTCAACGATTGTGAAGTCTTTATTTTATCATCACTAATATGTTTCAATAACTTCAAAAAGTTTTTTTTTTTTTTTTTTTTTTTCGAACAAACATAGACTTCAAAGTAGAAATTAACTGCAAGTCCCGAATCTGGATCACTGCAGTATCTTGAAACGCTATCTTCACGGGAATCAGAACACACATGGGCTCGTGTATGACTGGGTAATCGTTTTTCTGCCTATCATTCGGAAAGATATATATGAAGACACGCAAAACTCTTAAGGAGTTTCCACGTAAAATCAAGTAAAATTAGTTTGTATCACGTCTACATTTACGCACCATAAAAAGTTACCATGACATACAATGACTGTCCTAAAGCCTTTTAAGCCTAATAACTTCACTAGTTAAGAACACAGAATTAGTATCTCTATCATTTTCCAAGGTTGGATCAATTTTCCGTTTAACATAGCTAACGAACTTCTTACGAAGTAGCAGACTTGAAAAATAATTTCATTTCCCACAAAAAAAATTTTTAACATTAATCGCCCCGACCAAAACAAAGTCTTCAGGTAAACGGCTATCCCGAAGATCCAATGGATCAGCTGGACCGACCACATACTAGTATGTGTCCTTCTAACTGAGTATGATCGACTAATTTTAAGCGAAAGAACGAAAAATTCATCATAAACCGCCCCGGTCACTATCAGTGATCTGGTAAATGGCTATCCTCAAAATCTACAAGCAGAAAATGAGGACCAAAACATATCCGAAGACAAGTCCTTCAAACTGATATAACCGACATATTTTTAAGCGATTAGTGACGTTTTTTTTTTTTTTTAAATCACAAGATAAGCATGGTTACTCGGGATTGATCATCCCATTCAATTCAATAAGGTTTTGAAATCTGGATTTGTCAAACGCTTTAGTGTATAAATCAGCGAAATTATCAAGCGTATCCACCTTTTCAAGAATTATTAGTTTCTTCTCAGCACAATCCCGTATGAAATGATGACGTATGTCAATGTGTTTAGTTTTACTATGTTTCACGGGATTGTTAGTTACTGAGATAGCAGCTGTGTTATCAATGCAAATAGGAGTAAGTAAGAAATTCAGACCATAGTCGCGCAATTGTTGTTGTATCCAAAGAACCTGAGAGCAGCAGTTGGATGCTGCCATGTATTCTGCCTCACAGGTTGAAATTGCGACTGAAGTCTGCTTCTTGCATTGCCACGACACCAATCTGCCACCAAGAAACTGACATCCTCCAGTTGTTGACTTCCGACTCTGATTGCACCCTCCATAATCAGAGTCTGTGTAAGCGACCAGCTCCAAGTCTCCTCCTCTCGGGTACCACAACCCCAGCTTCGGCTTGCCCTTGAGATACCGCAGTATCCTCTTTGCACCTTTCAAATGAGATTCTTTTGGATTTGCCTGAAAACGTGCACAAAGACAAACAGCAAACATTATATCAGGCCTAGATGCAGTTAAGTACATTAAAGAACTTATTATTGCCCGATATTGAGTTGGGTCCACATCTGCATCACCGTCTACTTCAGCACCCAATTTGTGATTGACGCAGATTGGAGTATCATATGGAGAACTGTCCTCCATCTTGAAGCGCTTGAGCACATCATGAACATACTTCGTCTGATGAATGAACATCCCGTCCTTCCTCTGATCAACCTGCAATCCTAGAAAGAAAGTTAGTTCACCCATAGCACTCATTTCAAACCTTTTCTTCATGACGGCTTCAAACTCCTGACACATGGAGACTTTTGATGCAGCAAATATAATGTCGTCCACGTAGACTTGTACCAGCAGGAAGTCGCTTCCATCTCTTTTGAAGAACAACGTGCTATCAATTTTCCCTCTTTCAAAACCATTCTCGAGCAAGTAATCCGATAAAGTTGCATACCAGGCACGAGGTGCCTGATGTAATCCATACAACGCCTTGCTCAACCTGTACACGTGATCTGGATAGTCTGGGTCAGGAAAACCCGGAGGTTGCTCAACATACACAACCTCATCAACTTTCCCATTCAAAAACGCACTCTTCACATCTAGCTGAAACACCTTCATCTTTTCATAAGCAGCAAACGCCAAAAACAATCTTATGGCTTCCAACCTAGCGACAGGAGCGAACACTTCGTTATAATCAATCCCCTCTTGTTGATTAAAACCTTTAACGACTAGCCTCGCCTTATTTCTGATAATAATCCCCTTATCATCTCTCTTGCACTTGAACACCCATTTTGTGCCTATCGCATGCACATTCTTTGGTTTTTCAACCAAAGTCCAAACTTCCATCTTCTCGAATTGAGCCAACTCTTCTTGCATGGCCTCGACCCACGAGCTGTCCTTTAAAGCCATTTGATAATTTTTCGGTTCAATCTGGCTTATAAAGCAGGTATACAGGCATTCATCGATTATTCCTGTCTCCTTAATGCTTGTATAAACACAGGTATGTTCATTCAAGCTACTTCTCGTTTATACACCTGAGGACACATCACCAATCACATTATCCAAAGGGTGATCTTTATGAATTCTCGTGGTCGGTACAGAACCGACATGCAAATTATCTTCCAAATTAGAAGAGATCTCATCAATGGTTGTTTCATGCTGAGAGTGAAAAGGATTGATAAATTCTTCTTCGGTTGAGGCAGCAGGGGTACCAATAGTGTTTGATGAGGAAGGTTGACATTTATCAATCAGCTGTCTTTGCAATAGATTTTCTTCCTCATCGAGTATCATCTTCGTCGCAGCTCTTTCTTCTTCTTCAGAAATCTCCAAATCCGGTACGTTAAACGACTTAAAAAGCTTAACATAGTCGAAAAGCTCAGCAGGTCCATTGCTTGGTTTTGGCGGTTGGTAACTTGTGATGTCAGTGTTACATACCACCTCCACCTTGCAGGTCGAAGTATTGAAGACACGTCTGTTGGGAGTCCCAACAACATAACCGACTAAGATTCCTTCATCGGCTACTTCCCCAAATTTAGAATTTGTCTTCAAGATCGAACAAGGGGACCCGAATGGTTCAAGACCACTCAAGTTGGGCTTCCTTCCATGCATAAGCTCGTAACAAGTTTTACCAAGTCTCTTAAGAACATAGCAGGCTGTAGCAACTGCTTCAGCCCAGAACATCACAGGAAGCTTCGAACCTGCCAGCATAGTTCTGGCTCTTTCAATTAAAGTTCGGTTCTTCCTTTCAGCCACTCCATTCTGTTGCGGAGTATACGGAGCGCTGTATTGATGTTCAATTCCTTTCTGAAGACAGAAGATCTCCATTTCAAAATTCTTGAACTCCGTCCCATTGTCACTTCTGATGAACTTAACTGTTTTACTCATGACGTTCTCAACTTTCGTAATCAAATTCTTCACCATTTGAGCCGTCTCATCTTTCGATTTCAGAAAATATACCCACGAATATCGCGAGTAGTCATCAGTGATCACCAAGCAGTAAGAAGTACCTCCTAGACTTTGTACATTCACTGGACCGAAGAGATCCATGTGAAGTAGTTCTAGAGTACTAGCAATAGAGTTGTCCTTCTTGGTGAGATGGGATTTCTTGTGTTGCTTTCCCTTCTTGCATGCAATACATTTGTCTTCAAAGTTAAAACTTTTCAAGGGAACGCCCATCACAAGCCCATTTTTGACAATGTGGTTCTTCTTCCGAAGATGAATGTGCCCCATTCTCCTGTTCCATAGTTCGGATTCTGATTCGCTTGCTTTCGTCATTAAACATGATTCTCCCGTGGCCATTTCAGTAAACCTCATATCCATCACATAAGTATTTGTATCACGTGGAGCTGTCATCACTATCCATTCGTCTGGTATCTGAAAACCAGGCTTCAACACGATCGCCTCATTCTTCGTGAAATGAACAGTATACTCCTTGTCACAAATCTGCAACACACTCAGCAGATTGTGCTTCAGCTCTTCTACAAAATTCACATTCTCAAGTGTCATTTTCCCATTGGACACCGTCCCTTTTCCAGTAATTCTTCCTCCACTTTCACCAGCAAAACTAACTCTCGCTCCTTGAACAGGTTTTAAGTCGTGTAACAAATATTTGTTACCCGTCATGTGCCGGGAACAGCCGCTATCTACAATCCAAAGACTGTGGGTAGCCCTGTTCAACTGTTCCTGCACAATAAAGCAAATGATTAGAATCTAGGGACCCAAGACCAATTGGTCTTGGATCTATACATCCCGTACTTCTGCTTTCCAAAGTTAGCATTTGGATAATTCCTGTCAGTCCTAGTAGGAAATCTCCTTGGAAATTGAGTGTGAGGCCTTCCAAACCTATGTGTATTGAAAGTATTATATCTTGCGATTTGGTTATCAGCATTGTAAAACTGAGGTTTGTTTCTGTGAAAACCTGAATTAGTTACATTTCGGAACTTTGAAGGGTTTTCATTTTTAGCAGTATTAAAATTACCATTAGCCTTATGCTCAGTTTTAATAGGCCTCACGCCTCTGAATTTCGGCGTCAGAGGACAATCTGCAACAAGATGTCCTAACTTATTACACCTAAAACAACACCTATACTCCATTTTCTTTTCAAATGTTGTTTTGGATGTAGAGGCTGTGTTACCGGCCGTTCGTCTCACATAAGGTAGGACGTACGGGTTGGGTGGAGTACTCTTTTTAGACGTTTTATCTTTTTCTCCACCAGTGAGCAACACTACCTTCTCTTTTGTCTTACCCGATTCGGACAACTTATCCGAATCCGATGAGACTGGACTCGTAACAGAAATATTTACACTTGAAACAGGCGAACTCGTTTCGCCACTACTAACACTTGGTTCTGAACTCGTAACCTTGATTGGAACTGTCTGAGGAACTTCAAAATCAACAGATTTCTGAACACTAGGGTTAAAAGTGTAATTGTGGTTATAAGGTGGTGGCACCTCGTGATAACCAATTCCTCCTCTCTTTGTAGAGGTACCTTGATCACTAACAAGGTGATCAAGAATAGCTGAGGAATTTCTGAACTGTTCTAGTTTTCGGTTCAGTTCCACCACTTTCACCTGGTGGTCAGCAATCTGCTTTTCTCGTTCAGCAATCAGTTTAGTCTTTTCTTCTAAAACCTCATAACTTAGATCAATTACTTCAATTTTTTCAGCAAGTTTTGTTTTTAAGCTTTTAACATCTTTTTCACACGCTTTTATTTTAACTTTGTAACTGTTTTCTCTTGCTTTCATAAAGTGATGATCTTCTTTAAGAGTTTTAAATTCAGCATCTAAACGAACATACTGATCAGTTATGGTAGCAAGTTGCTCAGACAAATTCTCACATTTAGTACAAATAGATTTAGAACTTACCTCGGAGCGTTGATCATTGTTATCTGCCATGAACGCTTTTTCCTTACCAGTAGCTTTCTCTTCTCCGGTAGTCTTCTGACGTTCCTCATTCTCAACCTTAGCCATATTTGCCTGCTCACTAGTTTCATTCAAATGCAGGTTCCAGTTGTATTCACCTGCTTCTCTGGACAACATGGCATTGATTTCTTTATTATTCCCAGTGTGCTGTGCAGACCGGCCTTGACCACGTTCAACTCTCTCGTTTCTGCAATCTTTGGCAAAGTGCCCGTTTTGTTGACAGTTATAGCACCTCACCTTAGACTTGTCGAACCCTGGCCTGCCACCAACAAACTTTCTCCCCGTCTTTCTCATGAACTTCTTCACTCTCCTTACTATCATGGCCATCTGCCATTGTAAATCCATCTCCTCCAGATCATCAGCATCGATCTGGTCATAGTCTTCATCTAGCATCGCTGGATCAACCACCTTTCCTTGAATATAGTTTTCATATGAAGCAATAAATGAAGCATAGAGGCCAAACTGCTCTTCAGCAGATTTGACGCTCATTGGCATCTTAGAGAAATTATTGCTTGAGGAACTTGAAGATCCACTAATCTTGCTTGCTGTCTGTTGAGTACCACTTGATCCACCCGCAACAAAGCAAACATCCCTATTTGAGTTTACTGACACTTGCCCCTCCTGTGAAGAATTGGCACCCGACTCACCCTTCGAGTAGTAGGCGGCAGAATCAGTCTTTGAACTTGTATTGGAGTTTACTTTCGCACCGTACATGCCTGGATCTTGAACCTGATCCATAGATGTTTCTTTTCTTACCATATTAAGCTCAAAAGTTCTGAGCTTGTTGACAGTGGTTTCAAGATCATAAGTAGGGAAGTCCTTGTCTTCCTTCATTAGCACAGTATACATCTCCCATTTTGGTGGGAGAGCATCGAGAAGTTTTTCCACAATCTCTTCTTCTCGGTAGGAAATGGAGTAATTACTCAATTCAGTCATTAGATGATAATATCGAGTGATAATATCATCAAGAGATTCGTTCTTTAAGTACTTAAGGACTGAAAATTGAGTCTTGAGCAACTTTATCTTTGAAGCCCGAATACCTACATTTCCTTCAAATCTGCTCTCAAGAGCTTCCCAAAGCTCTCTAGCTGATGTATACTTTCTGAAAGTATGGAGGATCTCCTGTGGAAGAGCCATTGTGATTGCAGCATGAGCCTTGCTTTCGGCTTCATACATCTTCTTCTCCTCTTCTTCCATTTTACTGTATTTCTTGATTTGGTCTCGACCCTCATACTCCATGATCGGTGGAATATATCCATCTTGGATGCATACCCACATTTTCGCATCCTGGTACTTAACATACTGTATGAACCGATCCTTCCATGCGACAAAATCGGTTCCCTTCAGCAACCTTGGGGCCTTTGTAGCTGACCCCGCTTCAACTTCCATCTTGACAAGCTCCGAAATGTTGATTGACGACATCCTTCTTGAAGACTAAGAAACCCGAAAAATTCTGAAAAAAGGGCGAAGTTAAAAAATTTCTTCTGAACAGTACTGTAGGCGAAGTTAAGGATAACTTCGCTTAAGTAATAACTTCGCTGGATTCTTCTTAAATTCGCGTAACTGGGCGAAGTTGAGAATAACTTCGCTTAGGCTAAGCGAACCTAGAAAGTAAGCGAACTTGAAGAGAACTTCGCTGAACTAGGCGAACTTGTTGAGAACTTCGCTGAGTTAGGCGAAGTTGAGGAGATAGGCGAAGTTGTGAATAACTTTGCTTCTCCTTATATCTTCGCTGAAACCGTACGTATCCTGACGGCAACTTCGCCTGATGAACAGCAACTTCTCCTGACGAACTTGAACTTTCTGCAGATCTGAAAAACGGATTTTAACGACGATTTTGACGGTTTGAAGGCTTGAACACACTGGTAGGAAGCTAGAATGAGCAATAACACCAAAAACTCGTCCCGGTAATACCCGAAATGGAACGAATTCTACACCCGCGTGAATATCCCGAACCACACAATCGAGCAAATGCTCTGATACCAATTGTAGGTTCCCCGAACGGATCACACGAGATATCCCGATATACACAGGTGCGGAATCCCTGTGTAGATCGTTACGGACGTAGAATATAAGCTCACGAACACACGAACACGATACGAACAAAACCACGTTATATTGATAACTCGAACCGAGATGCTTACAGACTCACGTCAACAGACTCACTGAATTACACGTAAACTGAACTCGATCAACCAAAACTCTAACTGACCAACACGTAAACAGTAAACAGTAAACAATATAAATACACGACAACTTCGCCTAAGGCGAAGTTGTCCTTAACTTCGCTCGTTCAACAAGTTCGCTTAGGCGAACTTGTCAACAACTTCGCTTGGTTAACAAGTTCGCCTAAGCGAACTTGTCAACAACTTCGTTTTTACAAACAAATACACAAACAATATTACAGACTCGATTACAGACATTAGACATATGAACTACTGACATCTATGCACCAACACATTACACTACTACTTAGCTACACGATCATACATACGATCCCAAAAGAATGAGAAATTATAACGTGAGAATATAAGAATATATAAGGAGAAAGTACCTGAAACGACATCCGCATCATCTTTCGCCTCTCGCTTGCAGATGTTGAAGGCTATCGCCCTGGCCTTTGGCTTCTCTTCCACCTTCCTCCTCGAGGAAGTCCCCTGACCGGACCCCCCGCCTTGGTAGTAGGACAGTTCGATGCCAAGTGGCCGGCACCGTTACAGCGGAAACAAGTCAATGTCAGACACTTGAAATGGGGGTGTCCAACCTTATCACATCAGAAACAAGAACCAGACCCACTCTTACATTCCCCCTTGTGCGGTCTCCCGCTCTTCTTGCAATTCCCAAACGCCGCATCCCTCTTAACATCCGGAGTCTCAGTCTTTACCCTCTTCTCAAACGAATTAAAATTGCTTCCCCCGGGCCTCTTACCGTACGAATTTGTGTTCCACGTCTTCCTAGTCTCGGTCGGCGGTAACTTCTCCCTCTGATCATACAATGTACCTGCTAGGGTAACCACCGATTGAAAAGATTTCATGTCGGTGGTCACCACACCGCTACGAATATCTTCCGGAAGCCCCTTCACATACTTTTTAATCCTCTTGGCTTCAGGAGTAACCAAATCGGGACATAAACGGGCCATCTGGTTAAACTTTGTGGTATACTCCCGATGCGTCAAACTACCCGCCTCCAAGGTCAAGGATTCCTGTTCCATCTTATCCAATTCATGCGGAGGACAAAACTGATCAAGAACCAATTTATTTAGCTCATCTTATGTCATCCTCCTAATCGAACGATCACCCATGGCCTGCGCCAGATTATCCCACCAACATAGTGCCTCGGAACGAAACGAGGCAGTAGCATAGGTCACCATGTCATCCCCCTTGCAGTTACTAACTCATAGAACGGCCTCCATCTCCCTCACCCACTGATGTGCTGCCAACGCGTCCTTAGTACCATCGAAAGAAGGAGGGTCACACTTCTTAAAGTCACCGTACGAACAACCCTGAGTAGATACACTAACAGTCCGCACTTCGTTTTCATCTCCACTTGGCACATACACCTCTTCCTCCTCCTCGACCTGCGTCTCCTTACCCTTCCTTCCCTTATCCGAACCCTTACCAACCAATGACTCCTCCATGGCCCTGACGGCCTCAGCAACGATATCGGGAATGGCGCTATGGAGCACCTGGTAAACCTCATCCGTGATAGCCGCGCGCATAGCAGGATCTAAGGCTGGGTTATCCCCCTCCTCATGAATCGGGGCTTCCTGCTGTGAAGTAGGAATCTCACACTCAGCTTCGGCACGTGGCTTACGACCACGACCGCGAACACTAGGACCACCTCTCTTAGCTGCTCGAGTATTAACCATGACTTATCCCTACAAAGATAGAACTTTAACACGGTCAAGTACAAGTGGCATTTAGGACATGTAAGGTAAGGGTAAACTGCTAATGACGTTGATCAAGTGTAATTAGTCATTTACTTTACCCACCCGTCCTAATCACCCCTGCCCCTAACCCCATTAGCATTCTATCTAACACTTAAACAGTTAATCACATACTGGAAACTTTAAAATTCAAAGGAATGACTAAACAATTTAAAATTACCTCTTGGCGTGCAGCTACTCATGGTGGGCATACTAGTTTTTCTCTTACAGTTCGAGTCCAAGCATTCGGGGATGCTCCGATCCCTCGAACCATGGCTCTGATACCAACTTGTAAGACCCCGAATCCCGGGAATCCTATAGTTGGTATTCATCCGTAATACTTATAAAAATGTTTAAACTTGAAAACATTTCATTTCATTAAAACAACCAATTCAGAGTATAATTAAGCGGAAAACCAAAATTATAAAATAAATTTCCGAAACCCGGGAGTTATGCCCAAAACCAATTTAAATATATTTGACAAAACTTTTCAAAATAAATTTTTAATATTGAAGTCTTCTCCATCCACGTATGCCCTTCACCGTCCAAGTAGCTTCGTGCACGTCCAAGCGATAAGGCATCCTCCTCCTAACCTGAAACTCATACTAACATGCACACAAAGTCAGCTTGAGCTGAGTGAGTTCAAGTTTAAATAAATGACAACAGTAATTAACAATCATAATAATCATTCCAAGGATTTTAAAAATATAAAAGGGATACATCAGTAAGGCCAACATCATCAATAAATAATCATACTTATATACATATATATATACATATACACCTATATATATAAACATCTTTATAAGTACATCCCTATATATATACATATATATGTATATATAAACATCCAAGTATAACATCAGGGTCGAGCAAACGTACACCCCAAACACGTAACATCTCATCCAATGTATGCAAACACAAAGTAGGCATACGTATCATCCGTAGTCGATAACAACTACTAACATCGCCAAATAGTGGCCAATAATACATACATACATACGTATGATAATACCATCTCAAGGCCTACCCTATACAAGTAAGCCTATCCAAAATTATTTTAAACAATTCATCAAGCAAAATCGTTTAGGGGTGCATGCTAGCCCAAAATCTTAAAAAAAGTAAAAAAGGGCATCATGAACTCACCTGACACAAGACACGTGTTCACCATGAGCTAGAAAATCCCTAAGGAATCCTAAAACTCAAACACTTGTCAGTTTACATTCAAACATTACTAACGACATCGAAAGGACTCGTTTATCCTACGAGACGTTCTAGCATGGTTCGAGTTACCTAAAGTCTCGACCTCATCAAACTCAATCTTAACAGCCCCCGACGCCTTGCATTCACCAACACGACCCTTAGATACTCCCGGGAATAAAGAATTCCCAATTTACCCCGGAAGCACTAGGTGACACTAAGATGCGCGTTTAAGAGTCGTTTAGGCCATTAACATTCAACTCAGCCACGTGTGGACACAACATGATAAAATCACAGCCAACAAGTCCACACGACGCTATACGAGTCAAATGGGTCGGCAACTCGCAAGTACAACGCACCAACTATTCAATAAACGCAATTGCGTGTTGTACCGACCCGTTTGAGTAACCGACAACCAATTCAGCCCCATAACTTATAAAAATGATTTTTCAACAGCCCGTACATCAAACCAAGTTCCCCCAAGCTGAATTGGTCGTTAATCACTACAACCCTCGCGTTAAACGTATCAAACTACAATTCTAGTTAACCGAACGATAACAATCAAATTACAACTAGTTGACCAAACTAACGAACACCAATGAACATGATTTTTAAATATGATATACTAGACATACCCAGGAAGATTTTGGTGCAAAAACCTCACCCAAAATAGTCCCGGAAATGCTCAATTGGACAGCCACCCGGTTATCCTAAAACAAGCCATTAATCGATCAATACGCGTGCTATAACGACCAATTAAGGTGTAAAAGACTTGGGGAATCGTAGTACTAACCTTTAATTGACGTTTTATGCTCACGACTTGGCTGGAAAAAGGAAAAATCGCAGGGGGGAGCTGCGCCGATCGGACAAGACAAAGAGTTAGGGTTTTTTTTTTTTTTTTTATTGTTATAATATAAAAATGATTCATCCTAGCCCCTCAATTTGAAAGATAAGGCTACTTGAAAGGAAAGTTAAATGTTTTAACGTACCGGGATGATGAAAAGATTTTCGGGAAATGTTGGTTAAGTCCCAAGAGATATACATACTTTACAAAATTTAAATGTTTAAACCGAACATTACGGGCGTTACAACAGAAAAGGGGCTAGAACTCACTTGTAGTCGGTTCCTCTTGAAGTTCGGTTCCTCTCGGAGTTAATCGTAATACCCTTCCAAAACTGAGTACGGCTAACTGTTTAATAATTATGCGTATTAATTCTTTATTTTAAATATCTATATTTTTGCGAAGTTAACGAATCCAACTTATAAGTTAACTAAACCGATCTTATTGTTTTAACGAAAACAAACTTTATTGGTTAACGTTTTCGTAACGAGCCAGGTTAAGTTCTCATATTTTTATAAGTTAACCACTAATTAACGAACATATATGTTTAAGTATTCTTAACGACCTTGTTTGTTTAAGCTTTCTTAACGATTTTATATTTTTAAGCTTTCTTAACGAGTTGGATTTTCGGTTTGAGCACATGACCTCGAGGAGGTTTCTTGCACGACTTCTAAACTACCAATCTCTTTTTGACCAATTTCTTCCCCAACAAACAGGAGTTCTACAACGTCTATCGTACAACATTTCAAACGGAGGCATACTAGTATTCGAATGGTAGCTGTTGTTGTAAGAAAATTCTGCTAAGTAAAGATGATCATCCCAACTTCCTCCAAAATCTAACACGCACGCATGTAGCATATCCTTAAGGGTTTGGATAGCCCGCTCAGACTGTCCATCTGTTTGAGGATGATATGCCATGCTGATGTTTAGTCTCATTCCCATCGCTTCATGGAACCTCTTCCAAAATCTAGAAGTAAATCGGGTATCTCGGTCAGACACAATCGACAACGGCACCCCATGCTTTGTCACAACTTCCTTAACGAACACATTTGCTAACGTTTCTAATGAGATGGCCTCTTGTATAGACAGAAAGTGAGCATTCTTGGTCAAACGGTCCACAATCACCCATATGGTATCATGATTTCTAGCTGTACGCGGTAGCTTAGTTATGAAATCCATGGTGATGTGTTCCCATTTCCACTCGGGTATCTCCAGAGACTGTTGTGACATTCGTCAATTTTCGATTCGTATTTGTATTTGTAAACCCAACCCGTTAGGTCATTTCGATGTATTATTTATCATTAATAAAGTGTTCCCGACATTTATTAAAATTCAATATTCGTTGTGAAGTTTGTTATTCAATTGTTTATAAAATTTTCGAGCCTTAACGTTAATTGAACCGTACGGGTTAAACACGAAATCCTAAGTATAAAACGTAAAGTTTAACTTCTCAAAGTTTAGGGTTAAAAATGAAATTTATAAATACTAAACTAAAACTTAAAAATCAGTTTTAAGAATACTTAATACTCCAGGGACTAAACTGCAAATTCTATTTAAATTATATTATTTAAAATAAACACCTTACCCCGTTTTTCCGGCGGGCCTCCGGCCAACAGAATCCGGCGCCGGAGGTGGTCGCCACCCCCTTAAAACATATTTTTTTAACCAAATAAATTATATAAAATGTGCTAATCGTCAATATAATATCCTAACAAACTAATTAATAGTGTATTAACACCGCGAATCACCCCGAAATCTTCGCCGGAAATCCGGAAAAATCAAATCTTTCAAATTAACGTGTAATAGGACCCCCGTCTTCATTACAACTCGCACATTCCTCTTAATCCCCCTCTAATACACTGTTTTTTTTTGTAACTGGGAACTCTTCTTTTTAGTTTTTCGACGACCTCAATCTCGGGCAATTCTTAACAATAGCATGTAATTAATATATAGGTAATACCGGTTTTCACAAAATTAACAAACCCCTAAACTTATTTGAGTAAACATGGAACAGATTAGTCGATTGTTAATTCTAGGGTTCATATGAAGAAAATGATGAATCTGGATATTATTTATATATAATTATTCTTATATCTAAAACGAATGAACTCATAGCTTAACTGGTTAACTTCGTTGTGTTATATCCAACAAACCCAGGTTTGAAACCCGGGTCAAGCATTTTTTTTTTGTAACTGGGTATTGTTATTATTAAATAAAAACATATAAAACTATATATATATATATATATATATATATATATATATATATATATATATATATATATATAGGGAAAGGTTAAAATGAAAACCCACTTGAGTGGGAAAATTCGTGAAAACCCAATGTAACATCGTTTTTTTTTGTTACATGTAATATATGTTGTAACATTTAGTACAAAACATCGAAACATCAAAAAAAAATGTTTTGCTATTTTTTAACATTTTTTCACTAATTTTTATATATGTTTTCAGAGAGAGAAAAAGTTATGTTTATATTTACATTTTTTATTCACTTTAATTATGGACCACAAGATTTAAACATTAATTAAAAACATGTGGTTGGGAATGGGTTTCTAGAGTTTTCACAACTCAAGTATGTTTTCATTTAATACTTAGCTATATGTATATGTATGTATATATATATATATAATGAAAACCAAGCTCATAATGGATGTCTTCCCCTAGAGCAGCTGGTAAACCGCGAAACATATAACTTCAAGACCTGGGTTCGAAACCTGGGTCAGTCACATTTTTTTTGTATTAATTAAATTCAGTTTATTAATGTTTAATTAATCATTTTAATAAATTAAAAATCAAAATAAATTTATAAAAACCTTTTTTAAATTAAATAAAAATTATATAAGTTAACTATAAAATATATCCCACCATTTTACATTTAATGACCAAGTTTCTCGTTTTGTAAACCGTTATTAAAAATCGTTTATTAAACGTAACGTAAAACTTTAATTTTCTAAAAATCGTTTCGTTAAAGCAACAATTATGTTTACGACTTATAAACAATAGTTCAAGTATTTCGAACGTTTAAACTTCATATTCCCACCGTTAGAATACTTAAATCATATTAACATACGAGTTACCGTTAAAGCATAAATGACAATATAATAATCAAAAATATTAAAATAATAAAAAATATTCTTTACAAGTTATACAATAACCAATCCCGTACGATTATCGATTAAGTCTCGTTTTACTCTATTTAGTTAGCGCGGATCGCTTGTTTCGGTTTTCGTGACGCGTTCGGTTGTTTGCCATTTTTCAACGCTTTCGAATTCTCCTTTTTGCTTCAATACCTAAGGTGGGTTTTTCACAACCCCTTTTTAAATGTTTTATTGTTTTGGGGTAGCATATGTATCCATTATAAAAATCCAAGTATTATTATTTCAATTACAAAACTACAATTCGTATATGGACTTGTGTGTTACTTGAATTACTTGCTCGAATATTACTTGCACGTGGAAGCCTTCTTAAGTATGATCATACGCTCCCCTTTGTACTTCGGTCCATTTGTACCAAGTGGAAAAGGGCCTCATTATCCGAGTACGTTGGTTGTTACCAACTGGAAAGTACCTTATTTACGCGATTACCCGAGTACGTTGGTTGTTACCAACTGGAAAGGACTTACTTTCTCGCTTATCACATGTCTATGAATTGTATGGTTTTTATGTACGTATTTAAACTGTGGAAACTCACCAGCTATATTTATAGCTGACTTTTATTTTATACATATGTTACAGGTACCGTGATTAGGGGATGAAGCATTGGAAGACACTTATATTACTTAGGGTATTCAAATAAAATAACTATTGTTATGATTATGTTGTAACATCCGTATTTTGAGAATTCATAAATAACGGAAAGTTTTATTATTATCGGTGTGTCGTTAGTTTGGTTGTGTGCGTGTTTGTGTTTGGATAAGATTGGAATGGAGGTGGATGGTGGGGCCCATGGCTCCCTATATAAGGCCATCCCCCATCCTTTCACCATTTCTTTACACAACACACACACACTAGAAAACACACACTTTCTCTCTAGCATTTCGGATTCGGATCCAAGCAAAAGTAAGGAAGATTTTGGTGTTCAAGTGCCTTCGAATAGCAAGAACACGTCCAGATCTACGATCCGAACCAAACCCGAAGCAAAAAGGTGGGTTTTGGTTTAAAAGGTTAAGTTTTTTTATGGTTAGTCTTGACATGCAAACCGATAGAAGGATAGATCGGGGTGTAAGATGGAAGAAAAACATGAACTTGATAAGTTATAACCCCACGAGAGTGTTATATGGTAAAAATGCGATGTTCAGGCCTTATAAAACGCAAGTATACAAAGTTGATACAACCCAGAACCCTTGGAAAGGGTTAAATTGGGTCCTAAGGGAGAGTCGTGGAGTGAAATGGCCATAAAATGGTAAAAACGAAGAAAAAGAAAATTTTCGCATCACATAAGCCATGCGAAGCGAAAAAGGTTATTTCGCATCGCATGACCATGAGAAGCAGAAAAGGTAATTTCGCATCGCACAGCCATGCGAAGTGAAAAAGGTTATTTCGCATCGCACAGTCATGCGAAGCGAAACGGTTCCATGCGAAGCGAAATTTTCATGTGAAATTGTTTTTTTTTAAATTGATGAAAAACGTGGCCCGGGGCTTTGCCCCTTGGACCCTGCTAGGGGCTGCCGCCCCTAGATCCCGCTACCAAGGGCGCTGCCCCCGGACCCCCGTTAGTTGAGGGTTTCATTCACCTAGATGTAAGAAGTAGTTGAAATGGATAATTGATACCCGTGCCTTGTTACACAGTTAGCCGTGCACAGATAAGGAAGGGCATCACCCTTAACTCTGAGAGAAACAGGACCCAGGTGAGTTTCTAGCCCCATTTCTGTGTTATGTTTTGGGGCTGTGTGCATACTCAATGTGATTAGTTAATACACTTACCTTAAGTGGTAAGTGTATGCCGTATGAATGTTTATAAATATATCTAATTAGTGTAGAAAGAGTTAAACGTATGTGTGAAGAGGTATATGAGAACAGATATAGCTAATGAAAGAAAGGTATGTACGGCATGTGTAGTGTATGAATGGTATGTATGATATGTAGAGTTGAAGAATAAAGGGTTGCCTACCCTAATAATATAGGCGAAGAATAAAGGGTTGCCTACCCTAGTAATATAGGCGAAGAATAAAGGGTTGCCTACCCTAATAATATAGGCGAAGAATGAAGGGTTGCATACCCTAATAATATATGCGAAGGTTATAGGGCGAAAGGCTCTTTAAAAATGAAGAAAGGTTATGTATGTATAAAATAATGAAGGTAAGTAAAAATAGGAATGTATGGAAGTAAGAATGTAAAGAATGAGAATGAAATGTATGTTACCTGCTTAACTAGAACTAACTCAGCGTAGCTGACTTTTAGTATACACGCAGGCAAATAGGTTGAGGCAGCTGGCTTGAGGAGGGACACCTGGCATGAGCTAAAGAGACTGGTATCCATGAAGAAGTGTCATGACTGTCTTATGTTATGTCTATGAAAGGATATTTTGTATTTTAAGACAAGATTTGATGTTTTGTAATGTAATGTATGAAGTTTTTTTAACTATTCCGCGAAAGTTTTAATTAACTCTGATTTTAGAACTGAGCCAAGGTAGGGTTTCCGGGATCGAGGCCTTACATATGTTTTGGTTTGAACTTATATTATTACTTTTGAACTTGTGTTACTTGGCATTATTAAATGAATAAATATTATTATGGTCACCAAATAGTGTCACGTGTGTTTGAACAATCTGTACATCACACTCGGGCGTTTCCATTTAAGCCAGGGTGTTACAGCTGTATCTTCCCATACGGTTTCTGGTGTTCTGCCTTAACCTGTAAGCAATTTAAGCACTTACTGACATAATCTACCACCTCGTTCTTCATACCCGGCCACCAATAGTCTTTTTTTCAGGTCTTTATACATCTTGGTGGATCCTGGATGAATCGAGTATCGAGACTTGTGAGCCTCTTCTAGAATTCGATCTCTAAGATTCCCATATCACGGAATCCACATTCGATCGAATCTGATCTTTACTGCTTGAGTATTATCAATCAAGTCATTATGCTGTCCAAAAATCCTTTCTTTCTTCATTAACCCTTCATCTGTAAGCACCTCCGATTGTACCTTACTAACTTCTTTAAAGAAATCCGAGTTGATAATCAACTTATAAGACTGCATTGTCGCAATGACTTCTTCATTCTTCTGGCTTAAGGTGTCAGCCACTACATTAGTCTATCCCGGATAATACTTGATGTCACAGTCATAATCTTTAATCAACTCCAACCATCTTCTCTACCTCATATTCAACTCTTTCTGCTCGAAAAAGTATTTCAAACTCTTATGATTGTATAAATAGTACACTTAATACCATCAAATATGTCTCCAGATTTTGAGAGCATGAACTACAGCGGCTAACTCGAGGTCATGCGTCGGGTACGTATTTTCATGAATTTTCAATCATTTAGAAGCATAGGCTCTGACCTTCCATCGTTGCATTAATATGGAACCTAATCATTGATGCGAAGCATCAGCACAAACTACTAAATCCTCGTTACCGTCGGGTAAAACAAGAATTGGGGCATGTGTCAGCCTCTTCTTCAATTCTTCGAATGCTTCTTCCCGATGCTTACACCAATTGAACACTACAGTCTTTCGGGTCATCCCGGTCAACGTGCTACTATCTTGGAGAAACCTTGAATGAACCTCCTATAATAGCCATCCAACCCTAAGAAACTGCGTATCTTAGTTGGGTTTTGTGGAGTCTTCCAATTCTTTTATCGCCTCAATCTTCGCTTGGTCCACGATAATCCCCTCGGGATTAATTATGTGACCTAGAAACTGTACCTCTCGCAACCAAAGCACGCATTTTGATAACTTGGCGTACAGTTTCTTGTCCTTTAAGACTTCTAATACTTCTCTCCGATGCTTAGCGTGGCCAGACTCGCTCTTTGAATAAATCAGTATATCTTTAATGAAAATGATAACCAACTTATCTAACATCAGCCGACATACCCTATTCATCATGTCCATAAATGCCGTAAGAACATTCTTTAGACTGAACGACATCACGAGAAACTTGTAGTGTCCATAACACGTCCAAAACACTATCTTAGGGATGTCTGCTTCCTTTACCTTTAACTGATGATAACCTGATCTGTGGTCTATCCGCGAGAACCAGCTTGCACCTTGTAACTGACCAAACAGGCCGTCAATGCGTGGCAACAAATATCTATTCTTCACCATAAGCTTATTCAGCTCGGGATAGTCGATGCGCATCCTCATACTTCCATCTTTCTTCTTAACAAATAACACAGGCTCGCTCCACGGGGAAACACTGGGTCGTATGAAACCTTTGTCGAGGAATTCTTGCAGTTGGGACATCAGTTCTTTCATCTCAGACAGCGCCAGGCGGTAAAGTGCTTTTGCAACGGGCTATGCTCCTTGTACTAACTCTATCTGAAATTCTATCTTTCGTTCCAGTTGCAACCTCGAAAGGCCCTCAGGGAACACTTCTAGATAGTCACACACCATGGGAACATCTTTTACTTCCTTTGCCTTCGCCGAAGCATTGACAACATATGCCAAGTAGGCACCGCACCCTCACCTTAACATTTTCTCGACTTTTATCATTGAAATGACGTTAAGCCCCGAATTTTTCTTATCATCATTAACCGTCGCGGTACCACCATCCAAGGACTTTAACCTTATCAACTTACTCTTACACGCTATCTGAGCCACAAACTCAGACAAGCAATCCATTCCCAAAACCACATCAAACCCTCCTAAAGTCATTACATGAAGGGTAACATGGAACTCACATCCCTCTAACTCTATCTTACCATCCATAACCATTCTCATTATCCTAACGAAGGTTTCACTAGTCGTTTCTTCCATAATGGTCTCAAGCACATGACAACATTTCATTTTTGCTAACTTACAAAATGTTGTATCTACAAAACTACTACTAGCACCTGAATCAAACAAAACAAAAGCATAAATACTGTTTACTAGAAATGTACCTGTCACAAAACCTGGGATCTGTTTGGCCTGCTCCCATGTCAGCATGTAAGCTCTGGTCTTCGGTCTTGACTTTTCATCATCTCTCTTTCCACTACCCCCAGCTTCACCATCAGTGCACTCCCGTGCCATATGACCTGTATTGCCACATTTGCAACATGAGGGTTTTGCATTACATTCATTGGCGTAATGCCCCACCTTCCCACATTCATAACAGGAATTTGATCCAAGCCTACATTCCCCTCCATGATGCTTCCCACACTTATGACACACATCCGAACTAGCACCCCACTTGCACTCACCACCATGGATTTTTCCACAAGTCTTGCACGATTTCTTCTCTTACGTCTTCTACTTCTTATCCTTGGGATTCCACATCTGTCTACCGGGACGCGTATCAGGAGCAACCCACTTATTTTTCTTCTTCTCCTCTACCACCACTTCATCCACCGTAGGTCATCGTAAACCATTTCCTCTAGGTCAACCGCGGAATCGAATGTAGCGGGTCTACTCGCTGAATCTTCTTTCATTCGATGCCAGTCTTCACATTATTTCCACGTATCTACCCTCAAGCAACCTGTCTCATTCTATTTACCTACGTGCATACTAAAATTCAGCTATGCTGAGTGAATTTTAGTTAATCTCTTAACATACATTACGTTCATATTCTCACTTACACGTATCCGAAGATACATATTTCATACTATACTTACTAATATTTCTTTGATACAAACTTACACACATACACTTACATACATTCTTTCATATTGTATATATATCAACTTTCTTTATAATTTCTATACTTACATTACGTTCATATTACTTATTCGTTTTAAAGAGCATTTCACCATATATACCTCGGATTAGGGTCTGGTGCCCTCCATACCTCGGTGACCTCCATACCTTGAATATTATTAGGGTCCATTGCCTCGATACCTTGGATATTTTTAGGGTCCGGTGCCCTTTTCTCGTACCATACAATCATACGTATCTCGTTTTCCGACCATACAACCATGCGTTCGTTACATATCTTTCATTGTATAATTGTATAAATATATGTAAATATATCTAAGTACATAACTTATCAATCTCCCTATAACGTTAAACATGCATTCAAAAAAATAATCTAATATACACTTCCTATTCAAGGTAAGTGTATTAACTAACATGTAGTAGTATGCACACAGCCCCAAAAACGTAACATAAAAAGGGGCTAGAACTCACATATAGTCAGCTCCTCTCGGAGTTAACCGTAATACCCTTCTGCAACTGAGCATGGCTAACTGTTTAATAATTACAAGTAATCTTTCTTTTAAATGTCTTATATTATTCCTAAGTTAACGAACCCAACTTTAAGTTAACTAAACCGATCTTATTGTTTTAACGAAACTGAACTTTATCAGTTAACATTTTCGTAACGAGTCGGGTTAAGTTCTCATATTTTTAAAAGTTAACCACTTATTAATGAACTTATATGTTTAAGTATGCTTAATGAGCTTGTCTGTTTAAGCTTTCTTAATGAGTTTATATGCTTAAGCTTTCTTAACGAGTTTATATGTTAGCTTTCATAACGAGTTGGATTTTTGATTTGAGCTCATGACCTCATTTGAACCGGGTTTGGGTAGGGTTCCCTTAAGCCATTCAAGTCTTATATGGTTCTGTTTCCCTCTTAGTCGATTTGATTATATTTGGAACGAGCCTCACCCCATCCAGTCGAGTCCAACAATCGAGTCGGTCCCTCATTCTAGTCGAGCTAGCCATCGGACCGAGTCCTTCTATTGAGCCGAGTCCTTGCTTGGTTCGATTCACTTTCGGTCAACTAGTCTTTACATTACTTGAGTCAACTAGGGTCGGGTTCCGTAGTCCGATCGATCCAAATTTGGATCGAATTATCCTTTGCCTAGTTGAGCCGAGTTGGGTTGATTCCCTTTACTTAGTCGAGTGGATCGGGACTCGAACCCCTGTACTTGGTCGAGTAGAATGGGACTCGATCCCTTTACCCAACTCAAGTCGTCCTTCCATTTCACTCGACTCAATTGAGTTAAGTCTACTTTTAACATTCAACTCATTTCTTAGTATAACACTCTTATCTTTACTCGATCCAAATTGGATTCAAGTCCATAACTCACCGAACCTAGTTTGGTCCCCTGTTTCTTCAAGTTCGACCCTAGTACAACCCTAACTATTCGGACCTTAACTCACTAGGGCCGGTTAAATATATTCTTGAGTTAAATCATTTAAACAGAGATCCAACTTTCTTACTTGGTTCAAATAGGGTTCCTTTGAGTCGAATGTATTAGTTCATTTTTTTTTTACAAGTTTCGTTTATTTATCATTACTCTTTAACAATCAAGAATGAGATGAAGATGAATGAAAGGATTAACTCTAACATAATACATACCTTATAGATAGATTAGTTTGGATCTTGATTACTTGAAATCCTAGATGATTCTTCTTAGGTGGATAGAAATCAACTTGTTAACAATCATAGATTTAGAATGGAATGAGGTAGAGGGAATGTTTGTTTGCATAGGAGGTATACGTGTATGTGTGTGTCTGATAATGATGAAATGATGAATATGAGAATAACTAGGGTTGTAGGGAATGTTTAGGACTTAAATACTCTTAGGCCCATATGCTTTAGCCCCATAATCATCCTAACTCCATCAACCACCCTATGCTCATTCTTTCATCCTATCATTATTTAATAACATTAAATAACAACTCACGATAAATAAATAAAAACTTATTTTATTTATTAATTCGTAAAACGCGGATGCTACAAAAATCCCTGAAACTTTAGACCTAACTTTTTTTTGCTAATTAATTAGTTAGTTGATTTTTACGCATTTGGACTTACAAATCTTGGGCTACAACATATATCAGTTTCTCTCAAGTTACTTAAAAGACCGTTTTTTCGGTTATGGTCCGGTTTTATTCTTACAGTTTTAGATTGGTAGTAAAATGAAAGTGAACCAACAAGTTGGTTAAAAAAAACCCCCATAAAATCAAATAGTTGATTTTTATTTGAGTTTGGTGTAACGTCCGTATTTTGAGATTAATAAATAAAAGAAAATTTTATTGTTAACTGTGTGTCGTTATTTAATTTCATTAAGTAATAATGGGCTTGAGTGGTAGGCTTAGGATAAAAGATGGACCAAGAAATTGTAATGGGCCTAAGGCCCGTAGGTTGGAGTATTTAAACCCCAAACCCTCCCATTTTACCCAAACACTCTCAAAACACACACAAACTCTCCTCCTCTCATATTCTTCTAAGACCCGAGAGAAACAAGGTGATTTCGTGATCTAGCATCACCAAACAACAAGAACTCATTGAGACCCACGGGTTGGTCCAGATCCGAACCAAACCCGAGACCGTAAGGTGAGTTTTGGTAAAAATTTTAAGCCTTTGAGGTCGGGTTTGACATGAAACCTGATATAATGGTAGATCTGGCTGTAATATGTAAAAAAAAATATAAACTTTACGAGCCATGAGCTAACGGGTCTGACACGGGGCGAAAAAGTAATGTTCGGGCCTGGTAAAACACGGGTAAACAAATTTGGTACTCACAAAACCCACAAAAAGGGTAAAATCAGGTCATAAGGAAGGGCCACGGAGATGAATGGCTGGAAAATGGTAAAATAAATGAAAAGAGGATTCTGATCGCATGAAAAGAAATCGCATTGCACGAGCATGCGATGTGATTTTTTTGGAGTCATGCGATGCGAATAGAATTCAGCATGCGATGCGAATAGAATTCAGCATGTGATGCGACTGGTTTTGTCCATGCGATGCGACTGGTTGCGTCCATGCAATGTGACTGGTTTGCACCTATGCGATGCGATTGGTTTGCAATCATGCGATGCGACTGGTTTTGTCCATGCGATGCGACTGGTTTGCGTCCATGCGATGTGACTGGTTTGCATCCATGCGATGTGATTCGTTTTAGCCATGCGATGCGATTGGTTTTACATGCGATCCAAATTGTTGTAAAACTTAACACGATTTATTTTTCTGATGAATTTTTAATAAAGGCTTATTAATAGCCAGGGGCTCTGCCCCTTAAACCTTGCTAGGGGCTGCCACCCATAGAACCCCGCTACCAGGGGCGCTGCCCCCGGACCCCCATTATTTAAGGGTTTCACTAACCTAAAAGTATGAAGTAGTAGAAATAGATAATTGGTACTCGTAACTTGTTTAACAGTTAGTCGTGCCTAACTGAGGAGAGGTGTGACCATAAACTCAGAGGGAAACCAACTGCAGGTGAGTTCTAGCCCAATTACTCCGTGACGTTTTTCGGGGCTGTGTGCATACTACTATGTGATAGTTAATACACTATGTGGTAAGTGTATGATACGTGTATGATTATGTATTTAATGTTTATATGAATGAGTCTGTATATGTTTATATACATAACTAAAGGATATGTATAGTATGCACGTATGATAATGAATGTATGATTGACGAGACATGTATGGTTGTATGGTGGTATGGTTATTCGAGACAGAGGGACCAGACCCTAATAATATTTGAGACAGAAGGGACAAGACCCTAATAATATCTGTGACAGAAGGGACCAGACCCTAATAATATCTGAGACAGAAGGGAGCAGACCCTAATAATATATGTGATGGTAGAGATAGAATAGCTTATGGTATACCATAGGTAATTATGAAAGAAAGTATGTAAGTACGTATGTATGCATGTATGTGAAGTATGTATGAAAGAAGTAATAGTAAGAAAAGTACAAACACGTATCTCCGAACACGTATAAGTAAGGATATGAATGTAATGTATGTTAAATGATTAACTAGAACTCACTAGCTGACTTTTAGTATGTACGCAGATAAATAGGTTAAAGGAGCTGGCTTAAGGTTGGCACATGGTAGTGACTAGAAGGCTGGCATCTTGAGAAGAAATATTATGAAACTTTTATGTTATGTTTAAGACAAAATAACTTTTGTTAAGACAAGATTTTATGAGTGGTAATGTATTGGTTGATGTTTTCATGATTCAACAAAAATTTTAATTAACTCTGATATTTGAACTGTGTTTATGAGTAAATCCAACGCCAAAGTAAGGCTTCCCGGATCGGGGCTTTACAAGTTGGTATCAGAACCTAAGTTCGAGAGAATAAGCATCCAACATGCTAATTCTCTGCCGTTAGGGATGATGAGGCAAACCTCATCAGAGTCGGTAAGTCCCTAGGGGTGTCGCGAGGTACACCTTAGGCGAATCTCACATTCTGGATTGGATGGTGGGGCAAACCTCATTGAGGACGATGAGTCCAAAAGGTGGGGTGCTTGTAACATCCTATGTAAATCCCACATTCGCCGTGAACAGGAGAGATTCTTGGTTCATATGTAAGTGTCCCGCCTCATATGTGATACCCGGCATTTATAAAGACTAATACTGTGCTAATATAATCCAGGTTTATCGTGTAATATGATATTATGAAAGAATAAAATAAAATATTTTAGTCCAAAAACTCCAAAAAACATATGTGTTATATTTTAGTGTGTTCAAAAAGTTAAGTTTTGGCGTGTAGCAAATACTGCGCGAAACGGACGCCGATAGCGACCCGGGTAAGGTTAAAAATCCAAATAAATTACTAAGGGTCGAGAATGACCTAAAATAATATAAACATAGTGAAAATATTAATATTAGACCATAAACATAATTTTAGAATGTTCGGTTCGCGAAAATTGGAAAATAAGCGAGTAAAAGCCGATACCGGACACCGTAAGGACCCGAAACCAACCAACTCCAAAAATTTATATCTTTATATGGTTTTGAAGCTAATTTTATGAGGAATCCAAATACGTAATTGGTTTTATATAAAAACAATCCTAACTAGTTATAAATTACAAATTATATCCAAGAAGTCATTGATGATTACATGTTTTATTCAAAAAGTAAAATAATTTCCCTAACTAAACCTCCCCTAGCCGCCCACAATCTTTCCCCTAAACCTAGCCTTGCTTATATTATAAGTTGGTGAAAGGTTAGTGTAAATACGTTATACAAGCCAGGATCCGGTCGCAAATTGATACGTTAAGATCGCGTTCATACATTAATGGAGATCGCTATATAAGCCTGGAGAGAATCCAGCTGCATAACGTTACATAAACATAAATAAGCACATATCTCTCTGCAAACTAACTATGGAAGGCATATTTATAAGCTGGGCTCATTTGTTATAACTGTATTAACGAATGAGACCTCTCATTCATTAACAAAGTTAATGAATAAGGTCTTTCGATAGCCCCATTCAGTAAACACCCTTAGCGAATGGGTATACCTTACCGAATTGAGCCACCATTCGTTACACTGTAGTAACGAATGGGCTCTTACATTAACGAATAGCCTAGTCTCTAACGAATGAGACCTCATTCGCTAAACATGCTTAGTGAATGAGCCTTTATACATTAACATAAAGACTAAACTCCTTATCCTATTCGAATAGCTGCGGACACTAAATCCGTACACTTACAGTTAGGCTCCCAAGTCACCTCCATATGCATGCATATGGACAAGTGTTGTCTTGGAACACTACATAACCATCTCTCATCTTCCCAAGACCACCACCACCACCTCCCTTCTCTCCTCCCCCTCCCAAAATCCGGCCACCCTCCTCCCTCCTCCCCCTCTCTTCCATTCACACCATAATCTCCATATTATGATCCAAACCCTAACTTGAAACCAAGAAAATGAAGTAGGAAGCAAGATAGGAAAGAATGGAGCTTAAAACACACCTCGAGGGACCATCAAACTCATTCTCTTTCATCTCTCTCTCAAACCCTAAGGTAAAATCTAAACTTATCTTGTTCTTCAAGTTTTGGATGCAAAACACTTTTTTTGCACCTTAAAAGGGTTCACGCATGCCATTAAACCACAAAACTCATGTGAAAATGGAACCTTGAAAATAAAATGTGTGTGTGTATGTGGTACCTAAATCCACATGCACATACAAGAACACATGCATATCATTTCCATTTTCATATTTGTTGAGTTTGGTTTGGTGATTTTAAGATGTAAAAGACTTGAAAATGGGTTTAAAAGTGTAAATATGGAAGAAAAAGAGAGAAATCCATGAGAGAGAGAGAGAGATAGAGAGAGTGATAAGTATGTCAGTGTGTTTGCAAGTATTCGATATTACATGCATGTGTGTATCTTGATGATCCATGTTTGAATATTGTTATGCATGCTTAAGATTTGATGATATATACATGATATTGAAAGAGATAGATTGATATGATTATGATGATTAGTTGTATGAAATTGTTGGCTTAAGTTTATGTAAAATCATATGAAAATACATTGGATCTTTATGCATGTCACACACTGGAATTGCTTGCTTACACATGAAATTATTATTGTAAATATTATTAATGTTAATTTAAAATTGTTAACAATAATTAGAAAATAATAATTATAATCTTGGAAAAGTAATGTTAAAATCTGATTTTTCTTAGATGTTTAAATGCAATGAGTTATTGGAAAATGATCTCATAGTCTAGATATTAATATGTGACATGATAAATTTATAATGAAAATTAAATGCATGTTTACAATCAATAAAAATATAATTTTATGAAATTATAAGAAATCTGGAAATTATATATGTTTACATGTTAAAATAACTATATTTGTGTGTTATGTGCTTTACATGCTTTACTTGGTTCAAATGACTGTCGGTTACTTATGTAGTCAAAAACTCGGCTTTTTAACGCAAACCGACAAGGTTTTTAGGAGCTGATTTGAAGCAGCTCCTAAAACCTAAAAACTCATATACATTACACTATATAATACGTGTAATGAGGTCAAGATGATAGGACTTGACAATAAACGAGTCGCGCCGCGAAAGACGACGCAAAAACGTAAAAAATAATCATTTCAGTTAAGATTTAAACTAAATCGACAACAAATTTATTTTTAAAAACTAACATACAAAGTATATATATTTTAGCTATAAAGCCTATATTTCAACTTAAAAATATTAAAATAAAAACATTAACCGGTTAGCCGTTAAACGCGAAACCGACAAAACCGGTAAAATATTGCCTAAAACAAAAAGAATTGCAAATTTTGAAAGACTTAAATAACTAAGCAAATAAAAGGTGTTTTTACCATATTTATATCTAAATACTAAATTATAATTAATAAAAATTTTGAGAAAATCGTTTAAGTGTCTTATTTGCAAAATTGATGCTAAGTGTATATTAGTACATGTTTAGTTTATATAGAGAGTATATATATATGTGTGCATATATATATATATTCACTTATAAATATTTGTGATGCTTGCTTGAGTGAAAGTATATATATTGATCTTAACCAAACCAAATCCACCGGTGGATAATTTAAACACTAAAATTGATAAACAAGTTAAACGTTCTGAAAGACTAAAAGGTTGGTGTGAATGCTTAAGTTGAAAAAACAACTTAAGGTTATTATGGTAATAAATTAATAAAAGCATGTACTAAATGAATAGGACACAAGTTCATTTTGGAGAAAACCGATCATCTACTGAAAACAGTGAGTTTGTCATAAATCCCCATTTTTTATAACGCTTTACATATAACTGTTTTGGGAGAAAAATATATTTAATTGATACCTTTTATTTTTCAAAATGTATTTAATGGGATGAGTCTCTTGAATGGGAAAACCGTTAACCTTGGTCTAGGAGTAGAAATATTGATAGATCTATCGGGGTGGCGCCCCTCATTTAGCCAGATATACTGGTTACGAAGGTGTGAATATTTCGAGTTGGTATGTCTCGTGTTTTTCATTTGATAGTCATACATTTGTTGTACTCTTTGCTCGTTTACAACTAATACGATTTGTTTAAGAAATATAATGCAAGATTCAAAGTTAATAATGAATC